>NW_020633263.1:613144-913144 GCF_003573695.1 Papaver somniferum
GGCCAAAGCCGCCACACGCGCCATTGGCACATGCCAAGCAACGTTTGCAACCTGGCATGCCAAGCCGTGCAAACCAAGGCCAAAGCCGCCACACGCGCCATTGGCACATGCCAAGCAATGCTTGCAACCTGGCATGCCAAGCAATGCTTGCAACCTGGCATGCCAAGAAATGCTTGCAACCTGGCATGCCAAGCCGTGCAAACCAAGGCCAAAGCCGCCACACGCGCCATTGGCACATGCCAAGCAACGCTTGCAACCTGGCATGCCAAGCCGAGCAAACCAAGGCCAAAGCCGCCACAAACGCCATTGGCACATTCCAAGCAACGCTTGCAACCTGGCATGCCAAGCCGTTCAAACCAAGTCCAAGGCATGCCACACATGCCATGCAACCCTTGCACTTTGGCGTTCCGCGCCTACATCAAAGGCCACGATTCCTCTTAAGATACAAAATCTCGACCGTCGAAGGTCGCCACTGAGTCGACATGTCTCTCAAGCTCAGCTTATCAAACACCAGCGACATGCTACATGTTTTCCACGAAAACACTTGAGACATCAATACATGTCACAAACTGGGGGATTCTCATTAGGGTTTTGGTTTGGCGGTCTACAGCGTGCGACATACACAATTGCCCGTTTCAAGATAGTGTCATAAGAATAAAACGATTAGTAAATGCAGGAAGTAATGGTGAAACGCTCTTTCATTATGGAACTTCAATTCCATCAATACCAGGCATTACCACCTCTTCCCATTTAACTCATCTGTTTCTTTTCTTACGAGGCCAGAGTACGTTTCACTTGGGCTTGTATAAATAGGTTTTACCTATTTCCCAAAACACAAATTTTTGGTCAGGGAGAAATACAACACTCAGAAAAGCAACTCTTGATAGATTTCTCAAAGCTTCCACTTTCTGATACAAGTTAAGCACTACTCTTCCAGGACTGCTCTGGTCTCAACACTCTCTTCGCTTCCCTCCCTAAACCAACCCTTCTCCTCCTCTTTGTGACCGAAGCAAATACGGAACGACCATTTCTTGGTTTAGGCCAGATTTGTATAGATTGATCTCTCGAATCTAAAGTACTCCCGTGCAGTACATTTGTTTAGGATTTAGATTTGTTTCTCACTCAATCACCGAAATTACCAAAACCAGCAGAAACGATTTTCACCCATAAATAATTGGCGACCACATTGGGAGATTGATCTTTCGGTTACAATGTTAGTTTTCAAACCTCGATCTCATACTTCGATCCAGACATCAGGACGACAGAAGCGAGCGATCTGTTCAGGGATCCACCACTCGACTACCAGACAACCTGGTTACCAGTTGCAAACCGCAAGAGACGGCTGGGGACTTCACAGAAGCCGAAAGCAAACGATCCAGTCATCAAGTAACTCAAAACGAATGGGGACTTTCCACAGTCGCGGCGGTGCTTCCCACAAAACTCGATCTTACACACGGAGGATCCCCTTTTTATCAAGAGATCCGGGAAACCGAGTAAGTCTTTCCTAGACATAACATATGGTTTACAATTTCAAGTTTTCACGGGAATGATAAAACCAATAGCCATGTTATGTTTCATCCCATGTCATATACCAACACGCAACGTTTACGGTTTCATATCTTCCCTGGGATGTTCGTATCACTTACAATCATAACCAAAAACGGCATAAAATGGTTCATCCCAAATAACAACCCAAAACCCTGTGACACTTTCCTATCAACCCAGAAATCCAGAAAATCAAAACCATAAGCCAGGTGTTTCATTTGCCTTTCAAAAAAAAATAAAAAAAAAGAGAAGAATTTTAGAAGACAGAAATGCATCCAAAGGAAGCCATTCAATAGTGGTTTGCTCTTCTCGAAGAAGACGCCCTTCGTCATTTGGAAGACCGCCTGTTTCATCTCCAACTCTTTGGACAACCTTCCAACCTCCGCCTCTTGTTGTTTGACCATGTCTGCAGAAGGACCTTTGGTCACCTTGGCCTGCAACCTTGGATCTCAGAGAAACCCTAACGCCCAGTCTTCGTGGAATCAGTTGCATGCCCATGTGTACCTACTTTGCATCATAACGATTACCAGTCAATATTCATGAGGTAGCTGACGCTACTACTGTAATATTCGAAGAGAAGAACAATATTTCTACAGATTTATGGGAGGCATTTGATAGACACATTTTTGTGTCTAATTTGTCTCGATTCTTTATATTGATGGTACTCATTTTTGTACTTATTATGGTGTTTTATGTGTGTGTAGGTATTTTTGTCCAATAAACATTTTTGGAAAAAGCGGCTCAAAAAGTTGCGCGGGGCACCCCCGGAGGACACTTGCTATTCGGACCCCTCAAATGGATAAGGGGTGACCAATTACTAAGGGTCGACCTAATTACTAAGGGGCATCCATTTCTAGGCAGCTGCTAAAGGGAGACCAGCACAGGATAGGGGGAGGTCATCTTCATCGTTTTAAAAACTGAAATTGGCGGGAAATTTTGTGCATGTAACTGGAAGAGTTAGGGATTGATTTTGAAGGTGTTTTAGTGAGATTCAATCGCCAGAATTGATTGGGCTGGACGTGATTCAACTAAAAAAGCCTGGTATAGTCGTTTGTTTGGATCGAATTGGGCTAGAAACCGAGTTGGAGCTAAACAGAGAAAGTGTTCTTACACGGACCCTATTGAGATTATTTTTAGAAGTTCTAGAGAGACTAAAGACCTAAAACTCTTTCCAAAGATACATATCTATGTAAGGAAGAGTTTGAGACAATCGGGAAAGCTCAAAAACGCGTGGAACAATTTAGAGAAAAGATTATTGCCGTAACTGCCAAGGAAGGAAAGAAGAGATTTCAATGAGTTTTTGGGGAGATTAAATCGCTCTGTTGGCTATATATAAGTTGCTGGGAGTTCAAGGGAGAAGGTCGAACAGTTTGGGGAAAGTTTAGAGCACCACAGAGTCGAGAAATCAAAGTTGCAGGAAAACCGAGTTTCTGCTGCTGCTGTTGAAGAACATCCGTTGCAAATAAGAACAGTGTCTCAAATTTGTAACGCTGCTACAGTGCTTTCTGTGACAGTGCGTTTTGTAACAATTACAAATGTTACAAACACGCTCCTTTATTAGTTTTCTCTTATTTTTCACACTTTTGAGCTATGACACCTATTTCGAGCACGTGAATAATATGAGGAGCTAAACCCCATTGCTGAGGCGACGGAGGAAGCCATTTATCCAATTATTATGTGTTAAATTCTATTTAATTTAATTTCTGTAATTCTTTTATGATTATTTGCACTGAACTGAAATTGAATATATGGTTCTGATTAAGTGGTTGTGTTCTCAATTGATGGGTCATGCTTAGGTTAAGTCTTTTGATGGTCCATGCTTTCGATTTACAACTATTGTTTTGAGAATGTACTTGTCTATGCGAATATTAGAATCACTTCAAACGTAAAGAGTTGCATAATTATTGACTAGATTAAATCACATAAAAATTGGAGATTGGTGGAATCCTGAGTCTCAATGCTTTTTATAATCTTGATAACAATTTCTTTTTAAGTTTTCTATTTTAATTTGAGTCTAAAATCGAGTCCACACAATCCGAGTTGAACGAACTTTACTACCACTTTCAAAACTACATCACATACCTATGGCTAGGGTTTGCACCAACACAAGAAACGCTGGAGTACATACCTGGAATATGCTGGCCCACTTTATTGCTACTGAGCCACGCCAAGACAACGCCCACACCGGAACCAGCACCCACACCAAGCCAGCGCGTTTCCAAACCAGCGTTCATGACAAGCCAACGCTCGTTCCAACAAGATCCAGCGCTAACAACTTGCATCTTTCCAGGGTCATCAACTTGCATCTTTTCCGGCGCGAGCACAGCTTGCGTCCCTCCAGCACCGGCAAACTGTGTATTCCAGCGCTGACAGCTAGCGTCCTTCCGATGCCGACAGCCTACATATTTCCAGCGCCGGGAACTTGCATCCTTTCCAGCGCCGGCAGCTTGCATCTTTTCCAGCACTGACAACTTGCGTCCTTCCAGCGTCACACTTGCACTTCCATCTTGCATCTTTACAATAACTTGCATCTTCCCAACGCTAGCAATTTGCATCCTTCTAGCGTTGCATTTGAATACCCCTTAGGGAATCAGCAATCCGATTTCATCACGCGTAAATATCAGGAACGACTTATCCAAAATCGAAGCAAGGAAAATCAGCAAACCCCTTGGGTTCATGAAGACTCTCTTCCTATCAAGAGACGCATGATTTCTGGGGACTTCGCCCACAAAACTGTGCGGTCCATGATGAAACATTTATGTGAGATTCTATGTTTCCCCAAGGCACAACGTCAAGACATATTTGCAGCCCTCAACCGCACCGCATCAGGGAAGCAGCCGTTTCCAACCAGAGAAGTCGTTCCCAAACCCCAACCTCTCCTGGAAAGCACGATTGATAGATGGAACTGGGGACTTCACCATTGTTCGCCTGAAGGGTGTCCAGTTTTGACAGCCCACTGATTAACGAAGCCGCTCCGCTTCAACACTTGCTCCAGCAGCCGCTCCACTTCAGCGTTCTCTCCATAAGCTGCTCTAGGATCCGAAACCGAAGCTTTAGCGTTTGGATTATTAAGTTTCAACATCCTCTCCAAGAGTCGAAGCTGCTTCAACTCCGCTTCTTCTTACAAAGGGTCGTACCACCACGCTCCCCATGTCGAGGATCATGGTCACAGCTAGCCAATCTTCGTAGTCATGGCCACCTTTTAATCCATCTCGCCAAAACTCGTGATCATGGACATTATGCTCGCTTACGCATCCAGCCAATCCTTTTACTTCCAGGGAAGCCCATACAATTCCAGCCAACCTACTTTGTTACCGTGACAATGTAGTCTTTTCTGATTACATCTCTTACCAAGAACTTTTATCGCTCATTCGTTGATACTAGCCAGAGCTTCACACAGCAGCAATTACGACAAAGATGGAAACATGTAAACCATACTTGAGGATTGGGGATATACACGGAATCCTTTCGCCATCAAATCTCAGAAGACACAGTCAACCAAAAAGCCGTACCCACAACAAGGTCATCTACTCTTCAAGGGTGCAGCGCAAGAATATCATCACCTCTCTGTCTAGAAAATGCCTTCAACACTTTACGAGGCCGCAGAGGATCCCAAGCCTGCACTATCCAGAATATTTCATCATGTAATTTCTGAGCATCTCAGTCACATCCAGAAGAGTACGATAGGCTTATATCAAATCTCGTGGACGGGGATTCAAGGCGATGTAATGAAAGTAGGTTATGCATGGGGACTACCAGCATGAGACGCTTTCACTCCCCTCAACCAAGTTATTACTGATTTCAACATCATCACTGTCGAGATTTTACGAGCCGCGGGAATTTCTCAACATGAAGCCGTACATGTGTACCGAAGACTCCAAAAGCACGCCAGAAGGTTACATTCACATATTCAACCATGCCATCATATCAAACCGAAGTATAACCGGGGACTTCTCACCGCATCCCATTCCATACGATAGTCCAAGATTCAGAAGATGGTTCGAAGGATGTAGCTTGGAACAAAGTCCCGGGAGACTTGATGGCAGCACATCGACAATGAAACGTCTCCCTATTTCATCCAGGGGCGTAGGAAGTTTTCGACCATGCAAGCATTCACAACACATCATCATCACGATCAGAAGGTCCACTGAACAACCTAAGGTCGAGGATGGACTGACGACGCAACCACAATCTCCAAGATTATCCCTGACATGATCGTTTCCGAGCATATATTTCATCCATCTGTCCCAAGAATACAACATAGTTTTGGTAAATTTTTGGAATCCACCGGAGAGACACTGCAGACGAAAACAAGGATCCAGACGAACAACAGAAAAACAGAAGAGGGTCGATACCTCTTTTCATGCCGGCAGAGTTTTTAGATCTTGAACAGAATGAAGATTCCTTCTTGCTTCATGAAAGAGAATAGGTAACTGGCGGGCGACTATGCCACCCAGGGCCCGCAACATCCCTCCTGATTTTCACTGTCGGGCCGTTTTCACCTCCTAAGAGAGCTCGAAACCTAAATATTCTCGAGTGGGGAGATAGAGAATTCTGTTTCATGACCGATAAAGGTGCAGACCGTCGAAATACGAGTCCGTATACGGACTCTACAGCGATTCTATTAAAGGGAGCTAATTAGGGTTTCGGCGTGTCAAACCCTAAAACGCAAGCGCTTCCCTTGCAAGCGCTTCCCTTGCCAGCGCCATGCCTTGCCAAGCGCTTTACAGAGCGTCCCACACCCGTTCCATGCCGTCAGTGAAATGGGTTCCTTTCATGCCAAGTCTATGCTAGCAGCTCTGCCTCGCGTTCCAAAGCCTAGCCCTGAAGACGCCCAATCATACCGGAATTTGCGCAAAGCTACCATATGAAATGATTGCGGATGCTACCTACCTCTCGAAAAATATTTTTGAATAAGGAAAGAATTCCCTGTTAAAGCCGCGCATGAAGAAAGGCGATCGGGCCCACAAGAGCAAGCCTTGCCACTCTCAAGACATCCGCGTTTTCCTTACCAGTGCCATTCTTGCCAACGCTCCGCGCCAGCTAGGACAATCTGCGCTTTCCATGCTAACGCCTTACTAGTGGACCATGTCAGAGCCTTGCCAGCAACCTGTGTTTCCTCTTGTCGCGCTTCCCTTGCCAAGCGGCCCATGCCCATTCCAAACCCATTGGTGCTGACAAATCCATTTCATGCCAAGTCTATGCTAGCAGCTCCGCCTCGCGTTCCAAAGCCTAGCCCCAAAGACACCTGGTCATATCGGGATTTTCACAAAGCTACCGGATGCAAGGATTGCGGATTCTACTTACATCTCGAAAAAGGTCAGACAAATCTCCTCGGCCCTATTTCATGACTTACTGTCTCAGTTCTATCCTCGTCTATCACCATCTTATGCTTACCTCGCAACAAGGCCCCTGTTCCAATCTAAGCAGGGCACTTAATGTTAATGGTAGTTTTACGACAAGGGGTAAAACCGTAAAACCCCGCATCTAACATGTAACACCCCGTGTTTTTAGCATGGCGCATGCTAAAAGATGCGCCATTTGCTTGTGATGAAGCCTCATCCAAAGTTTCTTTTGCATAATGAGATGCATTTGGCCCCGGGCCATATGTGGTGCCAAGGAAGGCACATTGCGCAGTCACATTGGCAAAAGTACAATGTTGCATCATCATGATGCATCAGGCCAGTTGGGTAGGTGGCCTTGAGTTGCAGCGCAATCATTGCGCGTAATCTTTGTGCATCAGGACTTAGAGGGCTGGCGGAACGAATAGTGCATAATCATTGTGCATCAGGCCAGAGAGGGCTGGCCAAAGGAGTGTTACGCAATCATTACGCGCAATCATTTTGATGAATAGTGAAGAAGGCATGTCAATCTCCTCCCCTTTCCATACTTGTAGAAATTCCATTAAGACATATATAGGGAGGGGTGGTGAGTTGAAGGTGCATATACGGACTATGTACCAAGTAAGCTTCATAGCTTAGACGGAAGAGTATAAATGATGCTTATGCCTCATTTATAGCTGTGTAGCCTTACAAATGGAGCATTTGATGCTTAGGCATCACTATGCCATGTCGCGGACCCGATGATGCATAATCATTGTGCATCATGACGAAACGGCATATACGGACTATGTCATTACCATTTTGCTAGGCCACGGCCTTGCAAACGAGTTGGTTTAAGTTTTCTGTCCCTTCGAGGATGAACTACGGTCTGTGCTTGATCCCTTTAGAGTAGGTAAGGGTACGTAGGCAGCCGCAATGAGTTGCAGCATTGCCGGTCCAGCACGTTGGCCCCTCATATCATCTAAGCTCGGTAGATCGATGTGAGAGATGATTGCGGCCGATCTTGATGAGGCTTAGTTGCATGCCAGCAAGTGGATGCTCATACTTCCTATCAAGCTACGAAGATTTGGTACATGAGGTAAGGTAGGAACTGGCAAGGGCTTGGTGCGGCGTATGCCGAAGTCCAAGGATTATGCCTGTACAAGAATCGGCGTTATTACGGTTGGTTAGCTAGATAGGAAATTCAGTAATAAATTCCCTACATTGACGCAAGAGCCAGTTATGCATGCAAATGCATTGGCGTTGGCCTTATGGCCTTACACCCTTTTGCGGACAAGGATACGTCTGGAACGGTGTGGAAGCCAAGTTAGTTGCATCATGCTCCACGAGCATGCTTGCAAGGACAAATGGACGTGCATTTGCCTATCTCTAAGGCCCAGACCGTAGCTTCATCATGGCGCACCGGGGGAGATTACGGCCTGCAGTGCAACGCGCCAAAGGCGTAATTTTCCGGTCCATCACAGTTGGTATCAGAGCAAGTTCCGAGAAAACTCTAGGGACTTGTGCGGAGTGGACTCATTGGCGTATTTTCCTTAATAGAAACTTTAAGTTGGAGAGTAGGCCAACTTTTACGCGGAAAGGAGTTTGTAACTGCTATGCCAGTTACTGAGCGAATCGAGTTGAGCTTGTTAAGTACTGTGATATTGCCTGGCCTAAGTGGCACCCCACTTACGAGTGGATATCCGGAAGACCGTATGGTACGGTGGATAGACAATGAGACTGATCATCCCCACACGTTGGCAACTGGCCAAGGGTGTGCATTGTCAGGCCCGGCTAGCATCTCACTTACGAGTGGCAACCAGGATGACCGTCAGGGACGGTGGCAACTGGAAGATGTTCCACATAATATTGCGCAAAAACCTTGTCATTTTGATGACATCCTTCAACCTGGTGAACTTTAGGAATTCCTGAGTGTGTAGTATGTGATGCACATTTAGGATACCTTGTTGAGATATCCTTTTGGCACTAGCCAATTAAGAATCTTGGTAATGTTGTGGACTCTTTTTGGATTCCTGAGTATGCAGTATAGGATGTTTGCTCAGAAGGTCTAAATTGTTGTTCATGACAACCTGAAGAAACCCGTGATTTCTGAGCATCTGGTATGGGACTTTTTCTCAGGAAATCCAAACCGAATAGATTGTCCACAATAGTTTTGGTTTTGAATTTCGGGGACGAAATTCTTTGAAGGGGTGAAGAGTGTAACACCCCGGCTTTTTAACATGTCGCATGCTAAAAGATACGCCATTTGCTTGTGAAGAAGCCTCATCTTAGGTTTATTTTGCATAGTGAGATGCATTTGTCCCCGGACCATATGTGGTGCCAAGGAAGACACATTGCGTAGGCACATTGGCAAAAGTCCAATGTTGCATCATCATGATGCATTAGGCCAGTTGGGTAGGTGGCGTTGAGTTGCAGCGCAATCATTGCGCGTAATCTTTGTGCATCAGGACTTAGAGGGCTGGCGGAACGAATAGTGCACAATCATTGTGCATCAGGCCAGAGAGGACTGGACTAAGGAGTGTTGCGCGATCATTTCACGCAATCATTGCGATGAATAGTGAAGCAGGCATGTCAATATCCTCCCCTTTCTATACTTGTATAAATTCCATTAAGACATATATAGGGAGGGGTGGTGAGTTGAAGGTGCATATGCGAACTATGTACCAAGTAAGCTTCATAGCTTAGACGGAAGAGTATAAATGATGCTTATGCCTCATTTATAGCTGTGTAGCCTTACAAATGGAGCATTTGATGCTTAGGCATCACTATGCCATGTCGCGGACCCGATGATGCATAATCATCGTGCATCATGACGAAACGGCATATACGGACTATGCCATTACCATTTTGCTAGGCCACGGCCTTGCAAACGAGTTGGTTTAAGTTTTCTGTCCCTTCGAGGATGAACTATGGTCTGTGATTGATCCCTTTTGAGTAGGGAATGGTACGTAGGAAGCCGTAATGAGTTGCAGCATTGCCGGTCCAGCACGTTGGCCCCTCATATCATCTAAGCTCGGTAGATCGGTGCGAGAGATGATTGCGTCCGAGCTTGATGAGGCTTAGTTGCATGCCAGAAAGTGGATGCTCATACTTCCCATCAAGCTACAAAGAGTTGGTACATGAGGTAAGGTAGGAACTGGCAAGGGCTTGGTGCGGCCTATGCCAAAGTCCAAGGATTATGCCTGGACAAGACTCAGCATTATGACGGTTGGTCAGCTAGATAGGAAATTCAGTAATGAATTCCCTACGTTGAGGCAAGAGCCAGTTATGCATGCAAATGCATTGGCGTTGGCCTTATGGCCTTACACCTTTTTGCGGACAAGGGTACGTCTGGAACGGTGTGGAAGCTAAGTTAGCTGCATCATGCTCCACGAGCATGCTTGCAAGGACAAATGGACGTGCATTTTCCTAGCTCTAAGGCCCGGACCGTAGCTTCATCATGGCGTACCGGGGGAGATTACAGCCTGCGGGGCAACGCGCCAAAGGCGTAATTTTCCGGTCTGTCATATAACATGACGTCACTAACGCCTCTAGCGCATTTAGTAAATAATTTAACGTGCTCACGCAAGAATTATCGGGGTACCTTTTTTAACGCTAAATTAGGGTTTCGATACACCAAACCCTAAATCCCTCACTACCGTGCCAACAGCATGCCAATCATGCCAGCCGCACTACCGTGCCAGCACTGTTAACTGGTCATAACTAGAGTTTGGGAAAATGTTACACGCCGGAACTAAAACAAGATTTTCTTTCAAAAAAGAAAAAAGAAAGAACTAAAACGAGATCAGAAAAAGTATTTAGCATGGTTAGGTCTAAAAAATAATGGGTTTCTGAGCAGCTTCATTGATACCTCTGGTGTTGAGTCTTTTTAAGTTTTAACCGAGTTTCAGAGTTTTTGAACATTCCTAGAGAATCGCTGATCTCCAAAATTTAACCCCGGCTTCAAACAATTATACGTTGTTGTCAAAACAAAGTTATAAAAGATCCCCCGTTAGATTTTGAATGTTAGCCAATATCATTGCCCCGTCTTTGTCATTGTTTTCCTCTTTAGGGAAAATCCAATGGCAATGTACAAAATCAACTTTCTATTGAGCCAGATGGATAGTCAAATGGGTTTTTGCACTATGGGAAAGAAGTAGGTGGTCGGAAGTCAAGCGCCAGGACGAAGTGCTGCCGCTGGCGCTTGAACTAAAACTGCTGGCAAGCGTGGTACAACCACTGGCGATCGTGGGACAATCACTTGCATTTGTACCACGCTCGCCGACGACTACTTTTAAAGGGTCACCGGAATGGCTAGTTTCTACCTCCATAAATACAACTTGAGTTTGATCTCACAAATTCACAAATAAATTTTCATCTGATCAATCTTTTACTAATTTTAATTGCTTTCGGTTCAACCATGAATCCTGAATTTGATTCTTCCGAGGAAGATATGAAGATGGATGAAATGTTTTATAAAGAAGAAGAAGAAATGTGTGGGGAGTTTTTGTGTCAAATGGATGAAGATACATTTCAGGATAGAAGAAGGCGAAATTTTATGTTGCAAAACCGGGAGCATACCAAAGCCTTTAGAGCCATAAGAGGTTGTGACTAGAAGATGGACGTGGCGAGATCGAAATTTTTACCACGACAAGATGATGCGTGATTATTTAATCATGATTGTGTCTATTCCGATGAGGATTTTCAGCGAGGATTCTGCATGGACCACAACTTGACGCAAAGGATTATTGCTGAGCTTTGTCAGGTACAACCTTTATTTAATTATCAGTATGATGAACGACATGTATGAGGCTTTAGTCCCGAACAAAAGGTCACTGCGGCCCTCTGTATACTATGCTACGGGGTACCTGCGGATTCCACTGATGATTACATTCGTATTGGGAAAACAACCGCCTTCAGTCAAATCTGACGTGTATTAGGTTTGCTCATGATTTTATTATCGTTTATGGGGTATTTTTGATGAATCCGGGGATTGGTTTGCTTGTTATGTATTTACATGGTCTTGAGATGTGGATTTGTTTTGGTTTTGAATTTTAATTGGGTTCAATTTTGTGTTTGGAGTTTGGGTATTTTTTGTGTTAACTGTACATATTAGTTTCAATGATGACTGAATCTTATTGTTTGAGTTTATTTAACTTGTTCTCCAACTGATTGTGTGCATACTTACAGAAAAAAACACATCGAAGTCCAAAACCTTGTTCTTAATATTTCTGTTGGTGAATCTGGAGATCGTCTCATCGGAGCTGCTAAGGTATCATCGACAACCAATACACATCTATAAAATCTGTTAGATCTCTCAATACTGTGAATTTCTCAATACTATGAATATCTGACTATTGTAGTTGCTACATCATGTAGCTTCCTCAGTTGGAAAAAAATTATAACTATTTTGTGTGATTTTTATGAGATCCTTCAAATTTTTGCAAGCTATTAGTTGCTAGAAATCCATTATAAGGATTCTTGTAAAGAAAACAGGACAAGATGAGATATGTTTTCTACCATGCCTTTTGGTTGGTAATTTTCATTATTTTTACTTTGATTAATTAGTAGTGGGTATGCGAGCTAGCGTCTAAATGACAGATGTGGTGCTCAAAGAACTGATACCTATTCTCTTTGTTTATTTTTTGCCAGGTCTCAAGGGATTGGTAGCTTCAATCGTATTTGATCCCAATTCCCATGTCCTCACGCCTTGGTCTTGGTGCTGCCTTTTCTGGAGTAAATCTTGTCACTGTAAGTTAAGACTATTAGAGTCAAAATGAATGATGGCTTTGATTGATTTTATGAGAATTGTTTCTGGCGTTCTCTTTTAGATATCAATATGTTTGAAGATTTAGTAGAGAAAGTAGAGTGTAGATGTCAAAATGTAATCATGGATCTCTACGTCTTTTTAACTCAGGAAGTAACTCCGGATGCAGAATGTGGAGCTCTTGACTGAGTATCTCTGGATCCAAACCCTTGATAGAGGTTATGGACCTTGTCTTGACTCCATTCTTGAAATTGTTGTGCATCTGAATCCGATGAGTGTATATAATTGCAAGTTCTTGTTGTGAATATTGTGATCCTTTGTAATTTATCAGTATAACTGGATAAGAATCAAGCTTTGCATACCTTGATAATGACTGCTTCATTTGATACCATTGTTTCTTTTGTTCTGCATATGAAAGTGAGAGATGGTCTAAGTTCTGATATGAAGAAATGTCTGCTGATCCAAAGTTATAATGTTGCTAATACTGCTTGCATCATTCTATTTTTCTACATAGATTGTGGTTTAAGACGAATTTAAAGCTCTGCAAGATTTGGTTTGACATGGGTGGATATGCGAGAATGAATAAGGTAATTTGATTAGCAATCCATTTCATTTAATTCAGTTTCTTCTATCGAGTATCATACTTATGTGATAGTAAACTTTAGATCTTGAAGGAGCTTCACAAATCTTGTCGGACAGATGATTAAAAGAAAGGAACTCAGTTTTTGGAAGTATATGCTATTGAGATCCAAACGTACACAGAAAAAAAAATTGTAAAATATCTCAAGGTAAGTGTTGGGATAGGTAGTGTTGCGTCATGTATAAGTTGATAAATCCTCCTACTGCAATTGAATTTTATCTTCCAATGGCGTACATTTATAAGGTTTGGTAGACAACAATTGGAATGCAATTCAAAAATGGTGCTTACCTAAGAAAGATTGGTAGCTGTTATAGGAATAATTACAAGATTTGGCAGTCAACAATTGGAATGCAGTACTGCATATGAATCGTTCGTTTTATTTTATAATTCATTCGTGTTTTTCTCTTCATCTTCCTTTCATGTTTACACTAACCTTGCTTTTTATGGATGCAACACAATTGTTACATTGTTACGACATAACCTTAGCGTGCATTCCATGAAGGCTTCAAGACAAGTAGTGGGGAATGGGGAGTGAATCTAGGATTGATTAAGTATATTTGGAGGGTGCAATGTGGTGATGATGCGCAACAAGTGAGTAAGGAAGATTTGCAATGTCTAATAGAAATAATGAAAGTAATCTAAAACATAGAAATCTACATGATTGAACTTATGCAATGTTTAATTTTTGATATGATGAAAGCTTACGGAAATATAGCTATTCAGAAGAATTGAACTTTCCATGCTGTATAATTTTAGTAAGACTAGTTTTTGCATTCTTGTATATGTAAAGTTCTGTTTATGTAGTGTTTTGGCCTGAATTTGGCATGGAAATGCAGGGACTCTTGACTAGGTCAAATGACGATTGACTTTTTTTTGTGTTGCAAAAAATTTAGCAACGGTTTGAAGCTGTTACTAAATTTTGAACCAGAATAACAAAAGTCGGTCCGGCTATCTGGAGCCGTTCTAAGATTTTATGGTTCCAAATTTCGCAACGGTTACGGGACAGTTGCGAAATGTTAACTTCGCAACTGCTTGAAGTTGTTGCGGAAAAAATATAGCAATTGCTACCGGTTGTTGCTAAACCTGTTTGCAACTGCTTACCGTTGCCAAGTCAAGGAAAAAAACAGTTGGGTGAACCCAAAACCGTTGCGAAAAAAATTTCGCAACGGCTTTAGAGTTGTGCGAAAAAATGCAACACCACGTTTCGCAACAGCTAGCTGCTGTTGCAAGTCCTGTTTGCAACTGCAAGGGGCAGTTGCTAAACCCTAAAAATGGTGTAGTGAATAGTCGACCATTTTGGTCCAACCTTTTTAAGAAAGCCTACTCAGGAAGATGTTCAAACAATAACTGTAGAAAACACCGCAAGGGGTTTTCCAGGAATGCTAGGTAGTCTTGACTGCATGCATTGGATGTGGCATGCGTGTCCGGTTGAATGGGATGGCCAATATAAGGGTCATTATCTAAAACCAACTGTAATTTTGGAAGCTTCATCTACTTGTGATTGATGGTTTTGGCATTTTTTGGACTCCCGGGTTCAAACAACAATATCAATGCTTTGTATTAGTCATTATTGTTTGAAGATCTTAAGAATGGGATCGCACCGCACTGTAATTTCACCGTCAACGGTCATCAGTACACTCAGGGTTATTATCTAGCAGACAGAATCTATCCAGAATGGTCAACCATGGTTCAAGCTTATAGTCGGGTAGGTTTTGGACCGACGTCTTCGAGGGAAATGAAGTACTTTAACACCCAACAAATGAAATGCATAAAGGATGTTGATCGTGCTTTTGGCATACTGAAAAGGAAGATCGCCATCATAGCTGGGCCCGAACGCTTTTTTGATCTTCAAGAAATGAACAAAATTCTGCTTACTTGGATCATTCTGCATAACATGATCATTGAAAAAACCAGACGTGATCCAACCTGGACTAATTTTCCAGATGAAGATTTGAGGCTGAATCTTGTGGTGGAGCATGGGCGTCCGGCAAGAGAATATAGACTTGTCACTGACAGACTCCAAAACCGGGGAATCTGTGGACAACTAAACAAGATTTAACTAAGCACCTCTGGGCTTTAACATGAGCAAGAGACGATGCTCGGGGCGAGGCAGAGGGAGAGGCATAGAGATATATGTTATTTTTAATTTAGTGTTGTTTATTTTGATTAACGTGTTATTTAATTTAAAATTGTTTGTTTAAAGGACTATATTTAAAATTAAAATTAAGGCAATTATATTAAAAGTAAAGTAATTTTGAATAAACGAGTACAATTAAATTAAACCTAACTACTAAACTATTAAAATGAATAAAATTAAATTAAACTAATAAAATCTTTAAATCAGTTATCAAGACTGTATTCATCTTCGTTTGCTTCCGAGGCATCATCTTCGTCTTCTTCCACATTCTCATACTGGCCAGTTTGTTGAGGGACTTGTTGTTGTTCCGCCGCGAATTGTTGTTGTTGTTCGGCCGCATCCATTTACTTAGTCCATACACCAAGTTGTCGTTCATTCATTAGTGAAGTGTTCAAGGAGAGTAACTTGTTTAGCTTACAATCCCCATAGTATTGTTCTCGCGAAAGATGACTTTTTCGTTGTTGATTTATAGCAATGGCATGGTCCCTGGATCCATCTGCTTCTATCTTCAACTCGAATTCCTTGTGCTCAGCATAGTTGAACTCGTTTGGACCTGCTTCTAATGCTCGTTGGGCTGCGTCTCTCGCTGCTTTTGCAGTTTTCTGCCCCCTCCTCTTCTTCTCTTGACGTTGATGTTAACGTATAGATTAGAATTGTGTTTTTCCTAACTACTTGGAGACTCGGTATATCGAGATCCAGTTCCTTCAGGTGAGGAAGCAGGCCCGCCATTCTGAAAATCCTGCGAATCCTTCATAATCTCAATTAGGATATCTTTAACCAATATCATGGTTATTTTATTTACCAAGTTCAAGTTGTCCTTGAAGATACAAGATGATATAATTTTTTGTCAGTTTTTAGCTGATGAGTGTATCGACTTTTATTTGTCTAAAAACAAATGTTAAACTTGGTAATTCTTGTCATTTTTTTTTGAAAGGTGAGAATGGAAAAATGATGATTTATATTTCTTTAATAAGATATCATCTATTTAGTTCTTTTCTACAAAAAATGATGACATGTTTCTTTATTTTTCTTCAAAATAAACATATAAGACAATTTCAAATACTACGGGGAATAGCTGCAATCATGAGATAATACTTTTAATTTTCCCTCAGTAAAACCTCTAAAATTCAGTTTTGTTCCACTTATAGATGGAATACACCAGGACATTAAAGATCAAAAAGAGTATGCACCCTGCTTGATAGTAAAACCTCTAAAATTCAGTTTTGTTCCACTTATAAATGGAATACACCAGGACATTAAAGATCAAAAAGAGTATGCACCATGCTTGTTAGCCGAATATCATTAGTCCTTGAGGTGATTATATTGATCTTGATTTAATATTTTTTTTAAATCACTATTTGATTGTCCCTTGAGGTGGTGAAGTTATTGGAGATTCATTTGCATATTATCAACGCTTTTGGATTTAACATATAAATATATTTTTCCCAAAAATAGTCCATGGTTGATGGTAAATTAATATATATATATATATGTATATGAAAACCCTAAAGTCAACATCTTGAAATTTATTAAATAGCAACTCATATTCCGATATTCACCAAACCCTAAAATGTATATGAAAACCGGAAACACGAAATTTCTAATGGGACCGATTCTGCAAGGGATCCCCAATAGGGATCGGTCCTGCAATCCCATTGATTCCTATTGCAAGTTTACTTCCTTAAACTCATGTAGTTAAGCATAGTTTTTTAGGCGTGGAATCAACTTAAAGTTCATTACACAATCTAGTAAAAAGTTACAAAGACAGTGTTTATGTCCCAAATGCGAAGTTCAAAAGATAGACGTTATTCTTTGAATTCAATATACCAAAGTTGTGATATAACTTGTATGTTCTTTCTTGGCACTTTGATCATAATGAAATTATCAAGTCTTTTATATGAGAATTTCACATACATAACATGTTATGCTTTCAACATAACTGACTTGAAAGAAACATAGATATAAATGAAAACAAGTCAGTCTTGTATTACTAACCTCGAACAAAAGGATGATGTATTCGTTGATGCAGATACATCTTCAGGTTCTTCAGAGTAACACGAGTTTGTCTCAACATTTCTATACTTTATTATAATAAAAACAATAATTATAATGCGGAAAGTAAAGTAAAAGCACATAACAAAATTTTGACAACGAAGAAACCACAAATACCGAAAAACCTGGATTGTGTAAGTAAACAGTTTTTATGTGGTTCAAACACACGATTTTGTCCAGAACGACTGTTTTTTTTCCTTAAGGGATGAATAGAGATTAAAGAGGTTTATGCACAGTATTAGTAGTCCCGGCCCGTAAAAAAAAAAGAAAAAAACTCTCGGCCGTTGGTACCAAACACGACCCCATAAAATAGTGTAAAGGAAAAACTGAGTGGCAAACAGAAAACTCTGTGTAGAGAAAAGAAGAATATCTAAACTTCATTAACATGAAATCAAAATCTTTGAAGCTCTCTAATGGCGGCAGTAGAAGTACAAAGGAAGCAGATATAAACAAATGGAAGGAATTCATCATTTATCAATGCAATAAACTTAAAGAATGCCATGACTTCCAAGCATAAACCAGGTGAAAGTCTTAGACAATACTACCTTTAACATATTCACGATATTCAGCTTCAAGTTCATCAGAAGTCTCATAATTTGAATCGTCTTGAAGCTCAGAGTAATGATTTCAACTCACCACACCCCTATTTAAGAAATAAGAAAAATATTTGCTCGAAAGAGAACTTGGAGAAGCGAGCTTACTGCGAGAAAATTAATCAACAAATTTAAGAAATTTCACCACACCACTGTTTTTGTTTCTAAAGAAGACGTCCAAATCGAAAATCCCCAAAGACAAAAGAGAATAATAATACCGTATCAACAAATTCAAGAAATTTCACCACAACCCTGTTTTTGCTTATAAAGAAGACGTCTAAATCTTCTACATCATCTAGATGCGGCGGTGAAGAGGAATGCATCACAAGAGTGCATCCTGAAAGAGATGATAACCATAAGGTTACATAAGATTAACAATTAAAAATACAAAGAAGGTCAAAGAACTGGTCTGATGCCCACGTGCCTTTAATCCAAAATTGTGATTGATGTTCCTTGTGCACAAAAGTAAGTATGTAGAGCAGCATATAATAATTTTCTATACTTTCCTATCACACCTTCATTTCACACAAACTCGTCTTCTCTCGCAACTTTTTCTTTCTTTTGTTCATCTCCACATTTCCCATCGAACTTTTCCCTAGTTCTAGCTAACTGTTATCCGTACCAATATCTGACATCTCAATATACCAGTTATTGCAAGATAGATCCTAGCATTCCAAAAAAAAGGATAAGGTGACACCGTGACGGTAAAGGTCTGAATTGAATATAACAGGTATAGAAGGTATAAAATCTTGATCTATACAGTGCCAACTAAGTTCTTAAGCTAACATTGGAGAAATACTTCAAAATGAGAAAAGAGAGCAATCCAAAGAAATTTTTTAAAAAACTATTTGTGAAACCTATCAGAATTTTATCATCATAGTAAAACTCAAGCAAAACATCATTAATTTCATCCATACTTTTTTCTTACCTAAACCCTTTATAATCATGAATGACAACTATTTTCCTAGATCATTATAAGCAAAATGAATGAACATACTAGTTTCCACTATAAGGTAAAAAAATATTAACATACCCTATAAGCAAGAGCCTGCTGAGCCTGCATGTCCAACCCATTGTGAAAAGTACCAAAAGCAACTGAATAAGAATCAACGATGCCTGAAAGCTGTTCAAAAAGCTTTCCAGGAAGGTAAGCCAATATTTTCGACTGCTTTGGAGACTTGCCGAGCTTTTCCATCAACTTTTGTACTGCTACACCAACTGCAACCTCAATTTGGTGGTCCACACCTGGATTTGGTGGTCCACAACAACAACTTGAGCAAAACTTCCTGCATGAGTGACTTGTGTTTATTCGTCGGAGCCTCAAAATTCTTTAAAACAAACTTCTCAACTTCCTCTAACTTCTCGTAAACTCTAACATCAAAGGCATTCAGGAGATTTTGTTTAATATTAAGATCTTCAAGAGCATTATCCAAATTGTACATGTCTGCAAAAAACTATAAAACATTTGAATCAAGTTGAAGCTACACTTTCCAAGGTATAAAGTGTAGTGTCACTCCTGAACGAATCATATTGAAATCCTCTTCTTAAATACACGAAAGTAAATTCTCTTTTTAGTAGAGAATGGGTGTGAGTATAAAATTATCTTTTTAGTAGAGAATGGGTGTGAGAATGGGCACCTTTCGAGACAAAAGAGCCGTTGCAACTAATATAGAAATTTCAACACCAAAGGAAATGCTACCACGATTTCTTTTACAGTCGAAAACTTGGAAAATCTTCATACAGTTTGGAAGTTCACCCACAAGACTGCCCCTTTCAATTGATTTTTTGTCTTTATTACATATGTTTGTGGTATTTTCAACAATGTAATGGTGTTTTTTTTTTCCAATAATGTTCTAATATTTAGTCGTTATATGTTTGTAGTATTTTCACCTTGGTTTGATCAAAACAAACTTATTAATGACGTCTTGCAAAGCATCCTTAGGGAAGTCACAGTAAGCTATGCATGCTTAGTATGACGGTAAAAAAACTTTTATGATACTTATTTTAATGCTGCTATATATTAGTGCATTTCCTAAATTCTTGTACCATGTGTTTTTTTGTTGTTGTAGCAATTCCATATATCATCACTGAATTAATGTGGCTATGTAATATTCATAATTATGTATTATATTGTTCATACTTATTTAACGTTATTGTTCTTTCTTAAAACAAGAGAAGATTTATATCTATGCGTCCATGAATATGTTATAAATATTTGTGCGATGGATCTCACATTTTCGCTACAACATTTAATTTTATTTTTGGTGCAATTGAATTTTGTTGGTTAAGCCATGGTGTATGTTTATGGATGCAGGTGGTCAATATTATCGAATAAAATTGATTTTCTTTTTTCTCTAGTTCATTTCATATAGAGAAAGGAAAAAAAAACTACCAAAAGATAGTTTACGGTTTCCATTCCTCTAATAAAACTGTAATCACCAAAATTGTTGTTATCGCAATTTAATTACCTTTATGGTAACTAATCACGTGCTTGGTTGAAAAACCTACAGTCAATTAATATTGGTATCTTTGTCCATTTAACAATGATGTTGTTCATATATGGTTTCTATTTACAAATCATTCGCCAACCAAAAAGTGGATTTTCCTTATGTGGTGATGACTAAAATGACAATATTTTTTCTTATGTGGACACGACTTATGGTACTGGTTTTTCTCTATCGATCTTATGACATGAGATGTTGATATTGGCATTTTTTACAGTTTTCTCAATATGGTTTATCTAGTAATGAATTATATCCCTTACAAGAATGCTTCATAATCTCAATTAGGATATCTTTAACCAATATCATGGTTATTATATTTACCAAGTTTAAGTTTTCTTTGAAGATACAAGATGATATAATATTTTTTTTTCAGTTTTGAGCATACCAGTATATGGACTTTTATTTTCCTAAAAACATATGTTAAACTTGGTAATTCTCGTCTTTTTTTTTTTTGAAAGGCGAGAATAAAAAAACAGTGATTTATATTTCTTTTATAAGAGACCATCTATTTAGATATTTGCTACAAAAATCGATGATATGTTTCTTTATTTTTCTTCAAAATAAACATATAAGCCAATTTCAAATACTACAAGGAATTGCTGCAATCATGAGATAGCACTTTTAATTTTCCTCAGTAAAAACCTCCAAAATTCATTTTTCTTTTCCACTTATAGATTGAATACACCAGGACGTGAAAGATCAAAAAGAGTACGCACCCTGCCTGTTAGCCAATATAATTAGTCCTTATGGTAACTATATTGAACTTGATTTAATTTTCTTTTGATAAAGAAAGTGCCCATAATTTTATTTCAAATCATTATCTGATTGTCCCTTGAGGTCGTGAAGTTATTGGAGATTTGTTTGCATATTATCAATGCTTTTGACTTTAACATATAAATACATTATTACCAAATATAGTGCATGGATGATCGTAAATTAATATGTATGTATATGAAAACCCTAAAGTCGACATCTTGAACTTTCTTAAATAGAAACTTATATTCCGATATTTGATAAGCATGTAAATGCTACATTTTATACCCATATTTATATTAGCTAGGATAAAATATTTTAGTTACTAATACTATTTTAGTGCTTTTGTAGAAAGTACAAATGAATTCGATCATCCAGCGAATAAACAACAAAATGTGAGACTTAATGGTGTTTGCGATGAAAATGGAAAAATGTGATTGGCCTGGTACTTCCATATATCAGCAACCACAATGATGAAATATGCTGGCCTGGTATTTCTATATATCAGCAGCACTTATTATGCTGGCCTGGAATTTACATGTATCAACAGCTTATTATGCTGGCATGGTATTTCTATATATCAGAAGCATTTACTATGCTGACATGGTATTTCTATATCAGCAACACTTATTATGCTGGTCTAGTATCTCCATATATCAGCAACACTTATAATGTTGGCCTGGTATTTCTATATATCAGCAACACTTATTATGCTGGCCTGGTATTTTCATGTATCAGCAGCCGGGTTGGCCTAGTATTTCCATATATAAGAAAGCACAATGATGAAATGGGTTGGCCTGGTATTTCCATATATCAGCAACCACAATGACAAAAAATGACAAAATGTAGCTGGCCTGGTATCTCCATATATATCAACAGCATAGAATTGTTTCAGAGGCGAGGCAGAAACGCAACAAAGGAATTGAAATCAAAGTGGGGTTGGCACATGGAAACTGAAAATGGGAGCTATTTTATCATTCTTACTTTATTACAAATATATTCCACCGAGAAAGATAATTTATTTGTCATGTGAAGAATTAATTGAGGAATATTTACACGTGACTATTTTGGAAATAAAATATCTCTTTCTTCATTTGGGAGATTTTGGAAATAAGGGGAGTTTATTATTTCATTGGAAGAACGAGGTGGCAATACTATTTGGGGAAAGATACTGATGACGACATCAACTTGCATACAAGATATTTCATAGAATAATTTATTTTGATACTTTGATTAATGAAATAAAAAAAAAGGAAGGTGTATAAGAAGGGGGTGACTATTTGAGAAACGGGGAGGCGCGGCTACGGCCGTTTATAGAGAAGAGGGTTTTGCTGTTTTGATTTCCTTTTCTCCATGATTTGCTAGATTGTTTGTTAGGGTTTAGGTAGAAACCAATTAATTGTGAAAACTCTACATTGATATATGCTTAATAAAGATTTGATTGATTAATAGTTTTTGTTCACAAAGCTTGGTGTTTAATCATTTATGTGTTTTTCTTGATTATTTATGCTTTTTAATTGATATTTCGTGCTTCGGTTAAATCCCTAGACGTGGTATGCAAGGATTGATAGGAAATGCTTTAGAATCACTACCCGTGAAGCGAAGAAAACTATAACGGAGAAACAGTATTTGAAAATAAAAGCATGGAATATATTTTTAAAGATTAGTAGAGTTTGCATAGTTATTTGGTGGAAACCAAAAATCCTAATAACCCGCTCTCATTCCGTTTATTGTTAACAATTATTTATTATTTCATTTTGTTCCGAATTCCTGAAAAATCGTTAAACATCACCTTATTGATTTGTTGATTCTTGGTATTAGTTTGTAGAAGTATTTCACACTCCTCGTGGGAACGACCTGTACTTTCCATTGTCTACTAGTTAGACGTTGTGCACTTGCAGTATTTATTATAGGTTTCTGAGCCTAACAAGTTTTTGGCGCCGCTGCCGGGGAGTGGTTGCAAAATACTCTCTGACTGATATCTTTTTTGTACATAATTTTATTTTGTTTTTCTTTTAGATTTTTTTTGGTTCTTTTTACGCATTTTATTTGATTTATTTTTTTAGGTACCTTAGCCTTAAGTGTTGTGGGCGAAAAGAAGTATGCACTCGCAAGCCTTTTGCAAGAGCCACTCGGAAGATCCATTAGAGGTTTGCTTAGCTCATTTTGGGTATGGTTTTGATGATGATAGTGTTATTTGTGAAGTCAATCCTTTGTTAGATTCCACACCGCTGCTAGACACTAATAAATGGAAGCCCAAGCTAGAACCTTTAATTCTTCCCGAGTTTCGACTAGTTCCATTAGTTGAGAAAGCTCTGACCTTGACCCTTAATAATGAAACTGTTGTAGATGATAATGGGCCAATTAGTCACGATATCATTGTTCCGTTGAGCACTTGTTTCTCAGATCGTGATTTTCTAAAAGCTTATGTGAATGTTCTGTATAAGACTGAGTTCAGTTTTTGCTATCTGGGTACTAATCATCATTGCTGCAGGATCATCTTTTTATCAAAACTAATTAGTTGGGTTGATCCCCAACTTTTCAGACTGTATATATATGATTTGCAGCGTACTTTGGGGTACCAACCTCATCTTGTTTGAAAACGTGCTACTGAAAGCAGGGAAACAAATACATTTCGCTTCATGGGAGTCAACCCATCAGATTTGTTCCCTCTACTCTATCTCTTTTGTTTTATTATTTATTTTGATTGTTGCATTTTCCATCTTGATTTTTACGTTGGATGACCCAGTTACATTGAGAACAATGTAATGTTTAAGTGTGGGGGAGTGGGTTATTATCCATATTTTTGCAACAACAAAAAAAAAAAAAAAATCAATTGCATAATATCTCTGTTTTGCTCAAGGACTAGCAAAATATAAGTGTAGGGTTGTTGATAAGCATGTAAATGCTACATTTTATACCCATATTTATATTAGCTAGGATAAAATATTTTAGTTACTAATACTATTTTAGTGCTTTTGTAGAAAGTACAAGTGAATTCGATCATCCAGCGAATAAACGGCAAAATGTGAGACTTAATGGTGTTTGCGATGAAAATGGAAAAATGTGATTGGCCTGGTACTTCCATATATCAGCAACCACAATGATGAAATATGCTGGCCTGGTATTTCTATATATCAGCAGTACTTATTATGCTGGCTTGGTATTTCCATGTATCAGCAGCTTATTATGCTGGCCTGGTATTTCTATATATCAGCAGCATTTACTATGCTAGCCTGGTATTTCTATATCAGCAGCACTTATCATGCTGTCCTGGTATCTCCATATATCAGCAACACTTATTATGCTGACATGGTATTTCTATATATCAGCAGCACTTATTATGCTGGCGTGGTATTTCTATGTATCAGCAGCCGGGTTGGCCTGATATTTCCATATATCAGCAACCACAATGACAAAAAATAACAAAATGTAGCTGGCCTAGTATCTCCATATATATCAGCAGCATAGAATTGTTTCAGAGGCGAGGCAGAAACACAACAAAGGAATTGAAATCAAAGTGGGGTTGGCACATGGAAACTGAAAATGGGAATTATTTTATCTTTCTTACTTTATTACAAATATATTCCACCGAGAAAGATAATTTATTTGTCATGTGAAGAATTAATTGAGGAATATTTACACGTGACTATTTTGGAAATAAAATAACTCTTTCTTCATTTGGGAGATTTTGAAAATAAGGGGAGTTTATTATTTCATTGGAAGAACGAGGGGGCAATACTATTTGGGGAAAGATACTGATGAGGACATCAACTTGCATGCAAGATATTTCATAGAATAATTTATTTTGATACTTTGATTAATGAAATAAAAAAAAAGGAAGGTGTATAAGAAGGGGGTGACTATTTGAGAAACGGGGAGGCGCGGCTACGGCCGTTTATAGAGAAGAGGGTTTTGCCGTTTTGATTTCCTTTTCTCCATGATTTGCTAGATTGTTTGTTAGGGTTTAGGTAGAAACCAATTAATTGTGAAAACTCTACATTGATATATGCTTAATAATGATTTGATTGATTAATAGTTTTTCTTCACAAAGCTTGGTGTTTAATCGTTTATGTGATTTTCTTGATTATTTATGCTTTTGAATTGATATTTCGTGCTTCGGTTAAATCCCTAGACGTGGAATGCAAGGATTGATAGGTAATGCTTTAGAATCACTACCCATGAAGCGAAGAAAACTATAGCAGAGAAACAATATTTGAAAATAAAAGCATGGAAAATATTTTTAAAGATTAGTAGAGTTTGCATAGTTATTTGGTGGAAACCGAAAATCCTAATAACCCGCTCTCATTCCGTTTATTGTTAACAATTATTTATTATTTCATTTTGTTCCGAATTCCTGAAAAATCGTTAAACATCACCTTATTGATTTATTGATTCTTGGTATTAGTTAGTAGAAGTGTTTCACACTCCTCTTGGGAACGACCTGTACTTTCCATTGTCTACTAGTTAGACGTTGTGCACTTGCAGTATTTATTGTAGGTTTCTGAGCCTACCAATATTCACCAAACCTTAAAGTGTATATGAGAATCGGAAACATGAAATTTTTATTGAGATTGGTCCTGCAAGATATCCCCAACAGGGATTGGTCATGCTATACATCCCCATCATAGATCGGTCCTGCAATCCCATTAATTTCTTTTGCAAGTATACTTCCTTAAACTCATGTAGTTAAACATAGTTTTTGTTAGAGCACTGCTCGGTTGAACCCACCAAGCGTTGGTATGTCAAGTTTGGTTGTCATATTTTAGTGAATCAAAACTCTATTAAAGAGTCGTTTGATTATATACTAGAGTCAACTTCGTATAGGTTAGCTTGAAAGTATTAGGATTTGAGACTTACAAGTATTACTGAAGACTTGAAGACGTGAAGAAGTATGGACCTACAACGACAACAATCATCCTTCATCTTGAGGTTAGTAATATTTGACTTGAATTGTTTCATCCCCTAACGTATCTTTATGCAGGTCTGTTTGGAACTCTTCCAAAAAACAGCCCCACATGCTAGAGTGAAAACATATCCACTCGTAGACTTAGATTCCTCTGAGTCTGATATCCAGTTTGCATCACAAAATCCCTCAAGGACGGCAGGATACCTTTCATAATTCAAACAAAAGGTCAACGTGTATTTCAAATACCTCAACACTCTAAAAAGTGCATCCCAGTGTTCCTGCCCTGGATTAGAAGTATACCTACTTAACCTACTCACAACATAAGCAATGTCTGGCCTAGTACAGTTCATCAAATACATAAGACTTCCTATAACTCGTGAGTATTCAAGTTGTGATACTCCATTACCTTTGTTCTTTTTGAGTTTACAACAAGGATCATACGGAGTATAAGCAGGTTCACAATCAAAATGATTGAATTTTCTAAGCACAGATTCAACATAATGAGATTGACTAAGACTATAACCGTTATAATTTCTCCTAATTTTCATCCCTAAGATTACATCTGCAGGGCCTAAGTCTTTCATGTCAAAGTTCTCATTCAGCATGTTCTTAGTGGAATTAATTACATCCATGTTTGTACCAAGTATAAGCATATCATCAACATACAAGCATACGATCACACATGCATCATTTACAAGCTTAGTATATACACACTTGTCAGATTCATTGATTCTAAAACCACTAGAAAACATTACATGATCAAATTTTTCATGCCATTGTTAAGGTGCTTGCTTCAATCCATACAAAGATTTTTTCAGTTTACAAACTTTGTTTTCACAACCTTTCACTACAAAGCCCTCAGGTTGTTCCATGTAAATTTCTTCATCTAATTCACCATGTAGAAAAGATGTCTTTACATCCATTTGATGTATTTCTAGGTTATGAACCGCGGCTATAGCAATTAACATCCTAATGGAAGTAATTCTCGTAACGGGTGAGTAAGTATCAAAGAAATCTACACCTTCCTTTTGTTTATAGCCTTTGACTACTAACCTAGCCTTGTATTTTTGAATAGTTCCATCTATGTTACGTTTCCTCCTGAAGATCCATTTACATCCTATGGCCTTACACCCTGGAGGTAAATCTATTATCTCCCATGTATCATTTTCTTTGATGGATTCCATTTCACTAACAGAAGACTCTTTCCACCACGGAGCTTCAGAAGAAGTCATGGCTTCTCTATAAGTCCGAGGATCAGACTCTGCTAGTGTTATGAAGTCAGGTCCAGAGGAGGTTTTGGTTCTAGCCCTTTTACTCCTCCTAAGATCAAATTCTACTTCATCTTCCTCTAAAGGTAAAGTCTGACTGGTTGAAGGAACATCTAGGGGATCAACACCTCTCTTACGAGAGTCAGATTTTAAACGAAAAACGTTTTCGAAAAACACAGCATCCCTAGACTCCATAATAGTATTTACACCAATTTCAGAAATATCAGAATTCACAACCATAAATCTATGAAGACACAGTCAACAGTTTTGGATCCTATCTTGGTTGATTTAGGTTTAGGGATCTGAACCTTAGCCAAACACCCCCACAAATTGTCCTGTACTGTGGTCCCAAATTAATTGGCCTAGGCCCCAATTTAGCCAGGATATTTATAGGCGTATATTTTAAAATGTAGCGCTTCAATAACAGACCATGAAGCGTCGCTTCACGCTTCAACATACGATTCGCTTCTTAAAAATTAAAAACGCTTCACGCTCCGCTTCACGCTTTAAAAACCTTGCCTATTAGAGTCAAATAAGAGAAAACAATAGTAATAATACGAATACATGCAATAATAATAGCTAAAACAAGTATGGAATGGATACTAAAATCATATAAATTATGCACTTATCAGTACCTAAACGTGTATATTGAGTTGGCTCAATAACAGTTAACCGAAGTTAGCCATATGAACACTTTTGTAGTAACCAAGTTCATCTTAACACTTATAGATCAATATATAGTTTCGTACAGTTAACATTGATAACAAGCTTGAGATAGGAAAACTTGCAAGTTCGATCGAGCGATGCTCTAACAGATGTGACTTTAGATTTCTCACAAATGATACTTAAATAGTCTCTCCACACACAATTTTTAGAAGAAATTCCAAAACTAGTAGAACTAAGAAAGATGAAAAAAGTATTCAATGAGCGGTTACGAAACTTATTAGGCCCTTTTTCCGTTCGTGAACTATAATTTCAATTTTGAATATAGAATTTCTAAAAAAACTTATTCTTTCAAAAGAAAAATATTCAAAATTATTTTTGCAAGAGTGTTGCCTTAAGAATATTATATCAATCACAAGAATGATGAAAATGTTGATTGGGGATAGATATGTCCCTGTATTTTAGAGATTTATAGATGTTTTCCATTTTTTGTTCAAAACTATAATCTGACAAGGTGGTGCCATGTGATAGGACCTGCGTAGCATGTTTGTGTTTTCGGGAGGTTATCAGCCTTTAGAAAACAAATAACTAAATCCCTGCACTAAAACAAACATCTCCATATCCAACTTGCACTTTTTATTCTCTAAATGGACGTGATTTGATACAATGTTTCAAATACAAAAGGAAGGGCGGCTATACCGTTAAATGTGTTTCAACTCTTTCAAATTTGAATAAAAGGTTTTCTGAAAGGGTGAAGAGAACAAGATCCAAGCATTCTAAAACTCAAGGGATTGTTGGATCCAAGCAGAATTCTAGTGGTACTGCTCACCGCAACACAAACTGGCTGTGTTGGAAAGTGCATCCTTATCTCATATTCCCATTAAGAGTCGAGGAATTTGCACAAAAATAGCTCCTAATGATGCTGAGCCATTGCTCCATAAGATAAGAGATAAAAAACCATGTCAAGAGGTCAAGTGACCTACTTGTAAACATGATGCATCTAACTGAATTTTTTTTTGTGATTGTCAAAAATTATCTCTAAACACCTTTAAATGAGTCTTTCAAGGCTCAAGGTAGTACCACATCATTCTGCGAGTCCAAAAAGACTTGATGGCGATATCAACCTATTTTATGCTTTTTATATGATATTCTACATGCCTATCCGACTCCTAAGCAAGAGGCAAGAAAATGATCCATGATAATCTCTACATAATAAGCTAAGTAGTTACATGAGCTTAGAAAAATCTAATCATATTGTTGATATTTAACTTGACATTTGAGAAGATGTGAAAAATCTAATCATAATATGATTAGAAAAATCTAATCATATTGTTGATATTTAACTTGACATTTGATATTGTTGATATTTAACTTGATCATAGTAGTTACGTGAGTACTTTACTATGTAAAGTACTCACAGGAGGTCGAACCGAAACTTATTTTGGTAGAACCGTGATACCCATGATTAGTGGTTTGATATGATGATCAATCACATGGTTCTTAGAAATCGAATGATTTTCGTTTCTAAGATTGTAAGTATGAAAGAGGACTTACAAAGTAAGGATGTCGTCATTCTTTGAACACGAGTTGTAACTCTTATAATTAATTGTTCAAAGATATTCCTTGATAGCTAAGGAGAATCCCAAGATCGAAATTAATTGAGAATCTTTTAATTTTATATGGTATTTAATTTCCAGCAATTGAATACATATCTTTAGAGAATATTAATTAGTAATGTGCATTTACTAATTAAAGAATTTTCTAAGTGAATTTCGGTCAATATTTGGACAAAGCATTTCCAGGAATTATGAAAAACGAATCCGTGTTTATTACATATCTTGAAAATATTTTAGGTTTTGGAAATTCCTTGGTGTCCAAACTTCCTTATCTATAAATACTAAAGTTTGCTTCTCTTGCAAACAAATCCTCAAAGCCAACAAAACTACCTCAGTTGTGTTGTTACTGGTGGAGCCGCCTATTGGAGTGGGAGTATTCTAATTAAGAGAAATTGCTTACGGCCTCTCGGTTTAAAGTCTTCTTTGGGATTGAGAAGCTCTATTAGTATCGTTGGTGGGAAACTAGATAATTGCGGTTTATTATTAGTTTTCGATTGATTTGATTGACTAACGGTGGTTGAACTTTGATTGCACCTAGTTTGTTTATTCTTTAGAATCTTATCTTCTGATATAAGATTCACTCAAACTAGATCGAAGTTTCGACGGGGATCTTTAGACTGTTTGTAGATCTAAAGATAATCTTGTGATAATCTGACATTAACAGATCTGTGTGGATCTATCATAAGAGATTCAAGTTGATTGTGTGCAGGTGTTTATTGAAGATCAAAGAAGATTTGAAGACAAGAAGACTTTTTGGGTTCATAATCTCTGGTGTGTACAATACTTGTTTCGGCTGGAAAGGGATCCGTTTATAATCCGATTTGTGTTTGTGATAATCATTGATTGGATAGTTGTGTAGATCGGCATCAACACCCTTCTTTGTGATTAATAGTGTTGATTGCTTGTGTCTTACAATCACTTTGGTGATTGGTAAGAAAGAGATCTAAGGACCAGACAAAGGTGTTTATGTGATAAACGAGAGAGCCTTTGTCAGACTCATATCACTTGTTTGAAAAGAGTTGTTACCAAACAAATTTGTTGTTTCGTTACTGTTTGGAATACGAACCAAAGGAATTGTTCCAAGTGTGTGACTTATTGGAAGTTGGAGGCGTAGGGATACTGAAGAAACTAAGTGAACTATAGAGTTAGTTGCTTGGTCTCAACTATACGAAGTTGGTTTAGATTTTGTATAGCGGATTAATTATGAGAGTATTCAATCTGGACTAGGTCCCGGGGTTTTTATGCATTTCCGGTTTCCTCTCTAACAAAATCTATCTGTGTCTTTTAATTTTCTTTTTCCGCAATTATAATTGTTATTATAATTAGAAGTAAAATACATAAACGTTAATTCCTATTTACTTGATAAGTATCCCTTAGAGTTTGGTTAAGTCCAAACCTAATATCAAGTAAACAAACTTCGTTGATTGTATTGTCTCGATCTCGTATCCATAGACGATCACTCGAAGTGTGATACCGATTTGTTGTATTGTCTCGACTCAGTCCGTAGACAATCACTTTCGGAGAAAGGACTTATATGTGGAAAAGTTTTAGAGTGTGGTATATTTGGGTACCCTCGTCTTTTCAATTGGTATCAGAGCAGGCAAACACGAAAAGATCTAACAATCTGTGTTTGGTGTGATCCATCCTATAAGAATTGAATCCAGTTTGATTCATTTAACGTAATGGAAGGATTTGACTACTTCAAGATTTCGTGGTGGAATACCCGAATGAAGTATGTCATACTCGTATTCCTAATTCTATTAGGAATTATGCCTATGAAGGTCTTGACTGACTTACATAATCCTTGGTTTGTCATAGGATTATATACAACGTCCTATGAGGCAGACTGTATCTTAAAAATGCATGAGATTCTTTTTGCGTTTGTATGAACTCTGGCTATTGTGTTCTCGAAAAATCTGGAATCTCAAATATATTTTGGAGAGCCTACCAAAGTATATTCATTTACATTTTCATATCAGAGTCTGTCAATGTTGCGCGATCTAGGACGCGTTTTTGGAAACCATTTTATTTTACAAAGTATAATTTTTCAGTTAATAATTGTATTAACAACGGATTGCTTCATACACCTCACAACTATTTTAATGAAGCAAGTGATATTTTGAATTATTTCAAGATGATTGATTCGAATGATATTTTTTGTAAATATCATATTTTGTTCAAATTCAATTTTGTATACTCTGTTGGAAAATTCTTGAGTGAATTTCAAAGAATATTATCAAAATCTGGTAATAAAAGAGTAAACAGATCTTTGGACAAAAATATGGAATCAATCCAAAATAAAGATCCGGTCCAAGAAAAATTGGTTTTCCAAAAGAAGAACCTAGACACAAAATCGGAATTGTATTCCCACAAGTCACGGTTTCCGATTCTGGATATATTTCCTAAAACTAGTTATTTCTGGTTTTTGTCATACACTCCTCCTATAAAAGATAATATCTTAGTTTGTGTACAAACATATTGGGGAAGACTGTTCGAAACCGTAACTAGGGTTTTTCATATTTTCTCAAATATGGGAAAAAAGAAAGGAAGAGAAGAAGTGTCTGAAACAGACAAGATGGTATTAAATTCGTTCATCCCTGCTGGAGATGTGAAGAAAATCAAGTATCCTCACTTGATCGAGAACAAACATGATCATACTATCTTTTTAGATAATACATGTTTTGAAAGATATCTATCTTTCCAAAAGGAAAATTTCACCTCTGAAAAGAAATTTGAACCTGATGTTTCAAAAACCGAATATGTGAAGTTTGTTCAAGACCGAAGCTGGGTAGATATTTTCGGTTTTGAAGCATATTCACCTGAGATGGTAAGAATCTTCTATGCCAATATTCACAATATTGATCATGACAATCTTACCTTTACCACCCTTGTTGGAAATACTTTCCATCATGTCAACAGAAAATTGATATCAAGTATTATCAATTACAAAGTGAAAGGAAATCTGATGATAACCGTTTCTGAAATTGAGCACGATAACATTTAAAAACTTATCACTGGAAAAACTATTGAATGGATAAAGGGAAGAATGGTAACAAGAGATGTACCCTTCTACTTAAGGGTTTTTGGCAAACTTGGTGCTGCAACTCTTTTTGCAAGCTCAAGAGATTCCTCTCAATGGAATAAGGAATTCGCAGAATTTGTGTACCATCTTTTTGAGGGGAAGAAGCAAATTGACATATGTGGGATAATAATAAATCAAATGATTAAAATTTTTGAATCCACCAATCCCACTACTTTCCATAGAAACCTTGGATACCCGTGTATCATCACCAAGATGTGTGAGAATTCTATTAAAAAGGGGTTCGAAAAATATATAGACATCAATTCTGTCTCTTAAAGGATTATCAATCGAATAGGTAAAACTCATAAGGGATCTAGTATCTCAACTGATCAGATCTACAGCGATGGAGATCTCATTTTCACATCCTACGTCTTGAGAGACAACTTGAATGTATTCAAAGACAATTAACCTTTATCTACAAAAATGATCCATAAACTCTCGAAGGAATCATTGCAATTAATGATGAGTTTCTAAAAGATGAAAATGAACAAAGCTCTGAATAAGATTCTGAGCAAATAAATGAGGATTAATTTCCTCCTAAAAGAATAGACTTCAGTTTTTGATTGCTTTCAATAATTGTAAAGTCTATTATGAATAAAACTATCTTATTATGAATAAATTTATTGGTTTAAAATTTTTATTGTGATAGTTTCGGTTTACATAGCTTGTGCTTAAATGCTTTTTATTATTGCTATGTATGTTTATGAGATGTTTGATTTCGGTTTTATTACCTTGATATTCGATCTCATATTGTGATAACCCTTGTGGTTTGCGTGAATTTTTTATTTAGCGGGATTAAGTTCTAGCCCTTGTTGGTAGGTTTTATCAAAGGATCATGAGAGGTTCTGGGAAATAATATGCGAAAAAGTCACAATATGTTGGATTTCGGTTTAGCATAAAAACATATGTGTTTCAAGGTTTTAACTTTTGCTTGAAATAGTTAAAACCGGTTTTCAACCTTTCTTTGGTAAAGGTTGGTTGTTGTTATTATTTTGTTTTGCATAAGGATGACAACATAATGATATTTCGTTATCAATGCTCCCGGAAAGAAGATGCAAATATTTTGGAGTTGATAAGGATGCGAAACTGGAGGTAACAATCTTGTTAGTTGATTGTTTTCCTGTTTAAGAAAAGCCATGATTTTATTTTATATCTCTATTGATTTTGCGTAACAAAATATTTCGGTACAATTGATGTGTTGATTCAATTGGTTCCGGTTAAGAAAAACTCTTGTTATCTTTTTGATTTCAATTGTTTAGGCTTACAAAAGTTTCGGTACAATTGATGTGTGTGATTCAATTAGTATTCGGTTAAGAAAAACCATCGGTGTCTTTGATATCAATAGTTTAGGCTTACAAAAGGATGGTGAAATTGCGGTGCTTTAATGTCTATGTCAATTCAATTGCTTCCGGTTAAGATAAAAAATTATGCAAGTTAATTTATTGGTTTGTATGGGTTGTTTAAGGCTTAACAAAAATTGGTTTCAGAATCATTTTGTAGTTGCAGGAAATCCTACAGTACACCCCTCATATGATTTCATTATTACTCAACTCATTTTTAGATTTACACTCTTAATTTTATTGATCAATCTTTGAATGTTCTTACAAGAAAAGATAAAGGAATCAAGAATGACCTCTGCTCTAGACTTTCTCTCTCCTATTTACTTGTTTCTTACTCAAAAAAATCTCTCTCCTTTCTTTTCAACTTGAATGACTATTTATAGGGAAATACATAGTGGATGACAGCTAATCTGTCCTTTATTTTCGGATATGGTCTGCGACATTCTCGCAACCTTACAAATGTTAATCTCGCAAGATCTCTAATTTTCGCAGGACTATCACATCTTTCTCGTGATTTTAGCTGACCTCGTTTATCGTATCATTTTTGAAATTGTTCTGCGACGCTGTTGTGTTGTGTTGTTGATAATTTCGCTGAGACATTATCGTTGCGAGATTTTGATTCTACATATTGCTTCTTCTCATATCTTCTCTGCAAAGTAGAGAATGATGTGAGAAATGCCGCAGCTGTTCATCTCTTCATATTCTGCATTTATCACACGTATTATTTCTTCTATCTGTTTCTTGACACGTCTTCTGTAACCGCTGCTTTTCAACCGCTCACGTCTTTTCGTCTTAATGGTGTTTATTTCTTCGAGTAAAAAAAATCTCCTTTATATACTCTTCTTACTCTTCTTTCCACTTTCTTTTTACTTTCTCTTCTTTTTTTATTCTCTCATCTTTGCAACTCTGTTATTCTTCTGCAAGTTCTTCTACTGTAATTTTTCCCCTTCACTCTTCTTACTTTTTATTCATTCCCATACTCTATATTCAAATATGCCTCCAAGTGTTCATAGACATGAGAAGAATTTAAAAGATGTCCAAAAAGATCTTGCTGAGAAAGGTTTCATACTCTCTACCATTCCTGGTGAAAGTGCCAAGTCAATTCTTTCTATCAAACTTTTCTCTGATCACTATTGTGATGATCAATCAATCATAATTTTGCTAGGTAAGATTCTCGTAGGTCTCCCCATTCCTCTTTATGACCCAGATATTCCTCTATTCTATGAAATTCTCGCTCACTCGGGATTTTCGCGAGCTATCTTCCAACTGAGTGGGGACTGCATCCGTCTGATGCTAGAGTTCACTAACCGTGGTACTGGTACAGAATCTCTGTACTCCAAAGAACTTAGGGATCCTAAATTCGCAGACCTAGAGATAATTGCTGGAAATACACAGTAGCGAGTTTCTTTGAGAACTATGAACTGATCTCCATGAAGAAAGAGAATACTCGCTGGGGTATTCGCCTAAAAAAGAAAGATAACATTGATGAAGCTAAAATTCTCATGCAAGACATTGACTGGCATTCTGGTAAGAACACAACTCCTCGCCAATCCAAAGATGATAAATGGTGTGTTTTTCCTTTAATGCTAAAAGGACCTTACATTGCTGAGTCAAATGTTCTTCCTGCGAATCTCGCTGCTTATCAACCTTGGGTTTTCTCTTGGCCCGAGAAGGAGAAAGAGGTATGTTTCTTCCCGTTTAGCTCGCTTTATATTACTTTATTTGTCTTTATTATTTTGTTCGCTAACTCTGCGACATTCTGCATATCCAAAAACTGCAAGATAGTTATAACAGGACTGGGAAAGCTAGTACTCTGTTAGCTCTTCGCTCATACACAGATGCGCTAAGAAATATTCTCTTATGATTTTAAACAGTATATTGTTGCTTCCATTTCTTATTTCTATCTGTGTGTGAAGATTATTGCTGAAATAGAAGAACCTGCCGATGTTGCGAAGACTGGTGATAAAGGCAAAGGTGCTCTTCGCAGGGAAAAATTAACTGATCCTCCTTCAAAGAAAAGGAAAGTCCGTTCTTATTCTCCTTCAAATATTTCTTCTCATGAAAATTCCGAAAGTGACAAGGATGATGAGGATAATGATGACCTTGCCGCAAGTGAAGATTTTCCACCTGAATCTTTTATGGCTAAGCTCTCTGGCCTCCTTTCTGATTCTCTGCAAGGAATTGGAGATAGCCAATTCACTAATACCTGCAAAGCTCTCGCTACAATTTGCGATGTCCCTTTATGGATGGTGATAGTTCTCTTCGTGGAGTTTCTAGATCAGTGACTCCCGACTTCTTGCATTCTTAATAGTCTGGTATACTTTATCCTTTTACTTCTTCATTGTCATAACTCAAAATTTCTTTCTATATTAATATTTTTTATATTTTCTCGCAGGCTGGAAAAGCTTCTTTCGTGTTGCCTCAGATCTAGAGAGGAGACGCGAAAATCTTGAAAAGAAGAATCTTCAATTTCGCACAAAGAATGAAGAATTGGAAGCTGAAGTTAAAGGTCTTCGCGAGAAAAATAGACAACTAGAAATTGATTCTTCTTCGTATAAGAACAAAATCTCTAGTCTTCAGCAAGCTAATAATCAGCTTTACGGTATGTTACTTTTCTCTTTTCCCTTCATTCATTCATCCTGTTGTTTTATCTTATTTAAATGATCCTTTTTGCAGACATTTATGGTCTTTCTGATGAAGCTACCCTTCTTCGTTCATTTCCTAATGCCTTGGATAATGATACCCTTCTTGAGCGTCTTAATAATTCCTTAAATAGTTTCTCAAATGATAGAATTTCATCTCTTTCTCTAAATGAGCTTAGATCTAAATTTCGCCTCTTAGAAATTGACCATAGATCTAGTTTAGGCTTAGCCAACCGATTTAAGCGTCTTTTCTTGATTCTAAAGAGAAAACCAATGAGTTAAGAACCAAAATTAGCGGTCTCATAGATGATAAGGATCGCATCTCTGATCAAGGTGCTAAGGCTTTGGCGAAATTCCAAGAGACTCTTCTTGAAGTTCAACTTGAACGAGATGAAGCTAACCGCAAGAACATCGACTCTGCGAAAGGGAAAACCAAATTCGTTCTCGTCTTCTTATAAGTAATGAGGATGAATTTGTTTGGGCTGCGAAAATCTTAGATGATGCCAGAAAAGATTTAGGTGTAAATGTTAGTCTCCAAGTTGAGCATACACCTTGATTAGAGATATGATTTCTGACAGAGAAGGTTACTAACTGCTCTTCTTTACTAATCTTTTGCTTCTTATGAATTTTCATCAAGTTAATAATTGATTGTCTTTTGCTCGCAGATTCTGAAAGTAGATATCGTGAAAAGATTGAGGAACTCGAAGCTGAAAAGGAGGAACTCGCAAAGAATCTTTCTTCTCGCAACGACAAGTATTCTAGATTAAAGAATCAAATCAAGATCACTGTTGCGAATTTTAAGAATGATGCTATGCATTTTCGCAATCAAACTATCCAAATGGTTTGTGACGATCATAATATCCCTCATTCTGATTATCCTTGTCTCTTGGAAGAGATCCCACAGAATACTCCCAGTCTGATTATTTCTGATAGCGAAGCTGATGATGAAGAATCTGATGGTGATGAAGGTTCTGATGGTGATGAAGATTCTGACGCAGACGAAGAAGGGAACAAGTCTGATGAAGATAATGAAGGATCAACTAAGAAGTAGTCTTTGCTTTCTTTGATTCTCTGTAATACTTGTACATTTATTCCTTCTTTCTGTATATTTGTGTTTCTTTCATTTTGACCTGCATTCATTAAAACAATTCTTCCTTGCAATACAGTTAATCAATATAATCATTAATTTTTGAATCTTTGTAAATCTATCATATGGAGACAAATAACATTTTCTAATTTCATTCATTCCCATACTTGCCTCTGTTATTTGTATCCAAATGAGAGATTTTATAAATTTTTCTTATTTTATGCCTCAATTTCGCAGTTAATTATGTATAATTTCGTCTTATGCGAAGTGAATTTTGATTCTTTTCAAAATCTCATTCCTGTGTGGTCTTATTTTGCCTTCCTAATTAAAGGTCTTATTATGCCACCTCTTGTCATTGCGACAAAATCGCAGGACGTCCTTGCACTTTCATGCAAAAACCCATTGATCTTGCCTTAACTTTTTCTTTTGTATGGCCTCTTCAATGAATGTGCGACAATATGACAGGCCTAAATATTCTTGCGAAAATAAAGCCCCATGACATTGCCGTCTTGCGACGAAATCGCAGGACGTCTTCGCACTTTCATGCGAAAACCCATTGATCTCGTCTTATCTTTTCTTTTGTATTATTGCCTCTTCAGGATTGTTGCACAAATATGACAAGCCTTAATACCCTTGCGAATAAAAAGCCTCATGACATTTGCGTCTTAAGACACTTATCAGCTCCCTAATGGAGGGGCCGCCCTTATCTCCCCCTGGTTGCCCCTTCAAGGAGGCGTACTTCTACCATACAAGGTTAGCTCCTCCCATCCAGTCTTAACAACAACCAGTTGTTTTCGCAGCCTCTTATCCCTTTTACCTATAGGGCTTATGGTTACGAGACTGCACCCTAAGTGGGGTTTTCTTCAGGCCGAGTGCAGTATAAGCCAAGACTTGTCAAGAATGGCAAAGTACGCTTCAAACGTCCCTGGCACTCTTGACTCAACCGTGTACCTCGGCGCCTTGATCAGATCTGCACTCCTTGGGAGAGTCCTTATTACCTTAGTCGCCCAACCTAAGTCATATGCTTAAGCTGAGAATCCAAGGTGCCTCTCCCGGATGGGCTTTATTGACCCCAAATCTCCATGACTCAGGTTCCGGTGGCGGTGTAGCCTTTCCCTGAGCCATGCAACAGGTACCCCCTTATATGACGTACTTTAGGTCTTACATTTGCCTCTTGCGAAATTGTATTCGCGAACTAGGGTGTACGCCATAAAGGTTCGCCTCTTTCTCTTTTGTCATTTTTCTCTGATTATCTTCTGTAAAATTCATTATCTCTGCGAGAGTCTCGCATCATCATATTGTATTTGATTTCGCAATCTCAATTTTGTCATTCAAAAATGTATTTTGAGAATTTTACTTATTGCGAGAGTGTCGCAACAACTTAATCATTCATACATTTCTTGTTTTTATTACCTTTGCCATCCTCTGCTTCTTTATTATTTTACTACTGCTTCCTTGGTAGTGGTATGTTCATCATTTTTATTCTGAGCTAGCATTAGTTTCGCAACATCTCTTCTTTTTTCTTTCGATTGCATCCACCATCAACCTCTCACTTTCTGTGTATCTTTGATTTTGTGTCGCCAGTTTTCCTTCTTGTTTGCTCTTCCTTCGCAAGATTCTATCTCAGTTTCGTAACACCTCTTTCCTTCAACCCAATCTCCCTTTATGATTCCTACACCACTGGGGTGAGGGAATTTGATGCACTGGTGGAAAGTTGAAGCTACACCTAGAATCCCATGTAGCCAAGGTCGACCAATTAACGCATTGTAGGGTGATTCTACATCAACGACACAGAATAAGATTTCGGAAGATATTCCCTTCAATGGAATTCGCATAGTAACCTCCCCTTTAGGCTTGTTAGCAGTACCATTAAAACCATATATCTTATATGTTGATGGTATAAGATCATCATCTCTTCCTCCCATAGTTTTATAAGTATGATAAAATAAGATGTTCACAGAGCTTCCAGTATCGATTAGAATTCTATTAATTGCCCATGAATCTTCAGCTTCATCATCCTCATCTTCTTTCGGTTTTGGATTAATTTCTAATTTTACTACCAATGGATTATCATGCACCTCTTCACCTTCGGGAATTTCTTCTGCGGTAAAAGAAATGATCTGTTTCTGCCATTCCTCTAGTGGCGAGATTTTCGCAATATTCATAATTTCTCTTCCATCGTTATCTCTTGCGAACACTCTACTCAAAACATTGTCATGAAAATCTTCAATTGTCTTATATGAATGTACGATAGAGTGACAGAATAGATTTTTGCTTTTGCACCAACTTCTATGAAGAATGTTTCCTTTTTTTCAATGTTTACTTTGTGATGCTCTGGTGGTGGTGGCAATGGTTGAGATTGTGGGTGCCCTACCAAAAAGTGGTTTAGTTTTCCTTGATCTATCATTCTCAAAATAATTCTTTTTACATTTCTGCAATCATTTGTTGTATGTCCATGAAAATGATGATAAGAACAAAACTCATGGCTTCTGTGGTTTGGAGGTGGTTCCGTTCCCATGTTCCATGGTGTTGGTATATTCTCCATCAAAATTATAGCTTCCCATATTTTCTCCACACTTGCATTTAGAGGTGGCATCTTGATTTCTTCCCATACTACCTTGTGACCTCCTTGTCCTCTATTATAGTTTTGTCTTTGACCTCCATAAGTTTCTTGTGGTTGATCGAGTCTTTGAATCTTGTTATTTCCACCACGATTGTAGAAATTTCTTTCTCTTTCATACTCCTCTTGATCTCGGCTTCCCATAGCCACCAGTTTCTGTTGATTGTTACCCGTCACCTTCTCTTGTTGTACTTGCGAAGTATTCGCTACTGTTTTATTAGCTTGGGTAATAAGCTTGCATTCGCTTTGTGAGCTGGTGTTCGCAACTGGATATGATTCCATTTCATTTTGCCTTTCCTCTAGAGCAATGTATTCTTCTTGAAGTTCTCGCAATTCAGTCATTGTGATCGTATTCTTGACTCTGAAAATTTGGACATACAATAGGTTTGTTGCAAACATAGCATTGATAAATGATAATATAAGATATCTCTCATCTACACGGCCAGCCATTTCGCTACACATAGTTCTCCATCTTTTAGTCAGGTGTTTCAAACTTTCGCCAATCCTCTGTTTTAATCCAAACACATCTTCTATACCAGGTCGCGAAGAATTATTACTTATATATGCCCCTAGGAATGTAGTCTGCAAATGATTGAAGGATGTTATTGTATTCTTTGGTAGACCTTCAAACCATTTTAACGCCTCTCCTGTTAAGCTGGATGCGAAATATTTGCATAATACGCATCATGATTTTCCCATTGCAACATGCACCTCACATAGGCTTTAATGTGTTGAATTGCACAAGTTGTTCCATCAAAAATGCTGGTTAATGCGGGCAAATTGCATTTCGGTGGTATTCCTCCTAATTGTACTTCCCTTGTAAATGGAGTTTTCGCAGCTTCTTCTATGCTTCATCCAATTGTCTTCTGCCTACTTCTCCTCTATTATTTAGCATTCCTCTCATTTCTTCTAATTCTTTCAAGATTTGTTTATTTACACCTGAATTTTGATCCATTGGTCTTTTTAATTTCGCCTCTCTTCTTCTGTTCATGTCTTTCTTCTCTCGCGAAATTTTGCATTTCTTCTTCATTATCCTCATCTCGTCTTCTTCTGCGAGTTTCTTCTTTCTCTATCTTGAATTCGAATGATTATGTCTCATTTTCCCCTCATGATTTTGTTCATTTCTTATTCAATTCCATTCGCTGTCTTTCAGCCATCCTCTTATTCTATCATACTCTTCATTGATTACCGTTATTCCGGTTTTGTGTACGCCTTCTTTCTCGATTGTCGTGATTGTTCTGGCGAATTGTCTCCTGAAGCTCTTGTTCTTCCATTTCCGCTCTCAATCTTTCACGTTCGCATTAAACGTGCTTGTTCAGCATAATGTCTTTCAATTTCTTCTTCAATCGTCTGTTGATTTCTTTGAGTTTCTCTTTCATGTAAAATTCTTCTTCCTTCCTCTCGATTTCCTTCGCCATCTTGGTCATTTCGTCCCTGACGTTGTCCGTTCTCTTGATTTCTACCATTTTTCCCATCATCAAAAGTTTCATTTTGTGGAACGTAACGATCATCAGCTCTTTCTCTATTTTCGCGATATTCTTCATTAGGATTTAATATTTCTTCTTGAATATTGTTTCCAGCATTAATTGTGGGTGAGTTTCGCCTCAGTTCTCTTCTAGTCGATCTTGAATATGATTTTGTAATACTTCTCGATCTTCTATTCTGTAGTCTTATATTTTCCATCCTCAATTCGTGATTTTGCCTTGTTAGATTTGCACGTTCTTCTGCCTCAGCTCTTCTTTCTTCATGTATTCTTCGTCTCAACGTTTTTAACGCTCCAATTTCCTCATCTCCATGAATTATTCCTTCATCTGCTTCTTGATTTCTCTCTACCTGTCTATGGTTTCTGGTTTGTTGCTCTTCTTCTACTTCTTCTGCCGAATTTGATTGCCAAGTGTGTATACTTACCCTATCATAATCTGTATTCCTCCCTTGCACTAGTGTTTGTTGAATTGGTGGTTGAATTTGATTTTCTCTATTACTTCTCATTCTAGTAGATTCTCCCATTTCACTTCTTTCTCTCCCAGCAATTATCTTGCTTCTTCTAACAGTAGTCGGTTGTTCGGATGTATTTCTTCTTCTAGCCATTTCTTCAATGTTAACAAATTGCAAGAAATTATGTAAAATTCTTGATCAATCACTCTAAACCTTCACAAATCTCAATATTAATCTTCAATTTTTTCTAGAATAATCTTCAATATCGTCCCTGTTTCTAGCGCCATTATGTAGTTGAGGAAATCCTACACTACACCCCTCATATGATTTCATTATTACTCAACTCATTTTTAGATTTACACTCTTAATTTTATTGATCAATCTTTGAATGTTCTTACAAGAAAAGATAAAGGAATCAAGAATGACCTCTGCTCTAGACTTTCTCTCTCATATTTACTTGTTTCTTACTCAAAAAAGATCTCTCTCCTTTCTTTTCAACTTGAACGACTATTTATAGCGAAATACATAGTGGATGACAGCTAATCTGTCCTTTATTTTCGGATATGGTCTGCGACATTCTCGCAACCTTACAAATGTTAATCTCGCAATCTCTCTAATTTTCGCAGGATTATCACATCTTTCTCGTGATTTTAGCTGACGTTGTTTATCGTATCATTTCTGAAATTGTTCTGCGACGTTGTTGTGTTGTGTTGTTGATAATTTCGCTGAGACATTATCGTTGCGAGATTCTGATCCTACACATTTGTTTAGTATAAGTGATTTCCGGATAAGAGAAACTAAGATCTTAGGATCCAAGTTAGACTTATCGAAAGTGGTAGGATCCGTCTATTCAAGTCTAGCCGAATACCTTAACGAGAATTACTAGTTAACTAACCTAGTATTTGTCTTGTTAAAAGGGGAGGTCTAAGTTTTTCTTTGTGAAAAATTAAAACCTGATGAGATAAATAAAGTTAAGTTCTTATCTTTATTTAGGTCTTGTCAAACAAGCGATTGTATTTGTACAATCGGTTGAGCAAAGAACTATGTGATTAGTCGATTTTTGTTTTGCTAAACTATCCAAGATTGCTTTATGCAATTGAGTTCCAGATAACATATTAAAATAAAAATTACTTGTAGTTTTGGTTTTAGTATTGGTTATCTAAAGATGGTGTGTAAAACCCTCGTGCTTAACTCTTATAGGTTTACATCTACTCTTTGTGAGATTTGTAAGATCCTTTCGGTTTGTCCTTTATTTGTTCGTTTCTTTGTCATTTTTGTGACAAAAAGGGGGAGAAATATATGGAGTAAACAAGTGGTATTGGCTTACTATGAGTTAGTATCACTAAGGAAAAGGACATATGTGCTAAAATGTTTATTCTAACGAATAGAGTGAAAGCATAGACTAAGAGGGAGTCGCATACCATGTGATATGTAGTTATGAGGTACTACATTGGAATAACAAAGATGTGCGAGTTGACAATCTACCTAGATTTCCTTTAGGGGGAGTATTAGTTTTGTTATTATGGTGTCAGCAGCGGCATTTGAAGGTTGAATTTAATGCAGGTTATGTGATGTCGAACTTGGAATCAAGCGTACGTGTATAATGAATTCTTGTAATTTGTTTATCCATATGATGTAAGAGTTTTGTCACTAAAATTGACAAAGGGGGACATTGTTAGAGCACTGCTCGGTTGAACCCACTAAGCGTTGGTATGTCAAGTTTGGTTGTCATATTTTAGTGAATCAAAACTCAATTAAAGAGTCGCTTGATTATATACTAGAGTCAACTTCGTATAGGTTAGCTTGAAAGTATTAGGATTTGAGACTTACAAGTATTACTGAAGACTTGAAAACGTGAAGAAGTATGGACCTACAACGACAACAATCATCCTTCATCTTGAGGTTAGTAATATTTGACTTGAATTGTTTCATCCCCTAACGTATCTTTCAATTCGTGCATATTGAAAACGAAACTGCGAAGCTGTGTATGAATTCTAGATAGACATAGTATTGAGGAATACGATTCGAGGTTTATTGCTTCCATTAAACTTTGTATATAAGATATTGATATAATCGTTTAAATGTTGTTGTGATTATGTATGGGTATGAGTGAAGATTTCATCCTAGGAAACAATGTTTACATTCGTTTAAAGGAAGTAAGTTCACAAACTCGTTTGTGGATCGAAAGGGAAATCGCCAGGCTTATTGGTAATGCTATTCATATTACAAATCTATTGTGAACAAACCAAAATGCGTGATATGCATAACCCATCATAAACTTGTTTATGTGGTTGGTAAAACTATTCATGGATGCATGTCTTAAGTTATTGGTATAACTTTTATTAGTAAAACCGATCTTAAGAAATCACTCAAGATGGTATGATCGATGCCTTACAAAATAGTAACTATTATTAGTGAAAGGGGAACCGATCCTAGTAAGAGGTGCAACAATTTTGTATGAGGGGAATCGATCCTTGTAAGAGGTGCGACAAGTTATTAGTAGTGAGGGGGAATCGATCCTATGAACATGTGCAATAAGTTCTTAGTAGTGAGGAGAACCGATCCTATGCACATGTGCACCAAATTACGTGTAGTTACCATATTATGTGGGGAACTGATCCTAGTCAACCGAGTTTTGGTAACTAGTGTGACTACGTAAAGTACTCACAGGAGGTAGAACCGAACTTGTTTTGGTAGAACCGTGATACCCATGATTAGTGGTTTGACATGATGATCAATCACATGGTTCTTAGAAATCGAATGATTTTCGTTGCTAAGATTGTAAGTATTAAAGAGGACTTACAAAGTAAGGATGTCGTCATTCTATGAACACGAGTTGTAACTCTTATAATTAATTGTTCAAAGATATTCCTTGATAGCTAAGAAGAATCCCAGGATCGAAATTAATTGAGAATCTTTTTATTAAAGGTTTCTTAATTTTATATGGTGTTTAATTTCCAGAAATTAAATACATATCTTTAGAGAATATTAATTAGTAATGTGCATTTACTAATTAAAGAATTTTCTAAGTGAATTTCGGTCGATATTTGGACAATGCATTTCCAGGAATTATGAAAACCGAATATGTGTTTATTGCATATCTTGAGAATATTTTCGGTTTTGGAAATTCCTTGGTGTACAATAAATACCGAAGTTCGCTTATCTTGCAAACTAATCCTCAGAGCCAGGAAAACTACCTCAGTTGTGTTGTTACTGGTGGAGCCGCCTATTGGAGTGGAGAGTACCCTAATTAGGAGAAATCGCTTACGACCGCTCGGTTTAAAGACTTCTTTGGGATTGAGAAGCTCTATTAGTAACGTTGGTGGGAAACTAGATAATTGCATTTTATTATTAGTTTTCAACTGATTTGATTGACTAACGGTGGTTGAACTTTGATTGCACCTAGTTTGTTTATTCTTGAGAATCTTCTCTTCTGATATAAGATTCACTCAAACTAGATCGAAGTTTCGACGGGGATATTTAGACTGTTTGTAGATATAAAGACAATCTTGTGATAATCCGACGTTAACAGACTCCGTTCTGTGTGGATCTATCATAAGAGATTCAAGTTGATTGTGTGCAGGTGTTTATTGAAGATCAAATAAGATTTGAAGACAAGAAGACTTTTTGGGTTCATAATCTTTAGTGTGCACAATACTTGTTTCGGCTGGAAAGGGATCCGACTATAATCCGATTTGTCTTTGTGATAATCGTTGATTGGATAGTTGTGTTGATCCGCATCAACACCCTTCTTTGTGATTAATAGTGTTGATTTCTTGTGGCTTACAATCACTTTGGTGATTGGTAAGAAAGAGATCTAAGGACCCGACAAAGGTATTTATGTGATAAACAAGAGATCCTTTGTTAGACTCATATCACTTGTTTGAAAAGAGTTGTCACCGATCAGATTTGTTTTTCCTTTACTGTTTGGAATACGAACCAAAGGAATTGTTCCAAGTGCGTGACTTATTGGAAGTTGGAGGCTCAGGGATACTGAAGAAACTAAGTGAACTATAGAGTTAGTTGCTTGGTTTCAATTATACGAAGTTGGTTTAGATTTTGTATAGTGTATTAATTCTGAGAGTATTCAATCTGGACTAGGTCCCGGGGTTTTTCTGCATTTGCGGTTTCCTCGTTAACAAAATCTTGCTGTGTCTTTTACTTTTCTATTTCCACAATTATAATTGTTATTATAATTAGAAGTATAATACACAAACGTTAATTCCTATTTACTTGATAAGTATCCCTTAGATTTTGGTTAAGTCCGAACCTAATATCAAGTAAACACACTTCGTTGACTGTATTGTCTCGATATCGTATCCATAGACGATCACTCGAAGTGTGATACCGATTTGTTGTATTGTGTCGACTCAGTCCGTAGACAATCACTTTCGGAGAAAGGACTTATATGTGGAAAAGTTTTAGAGTGTGGTATATTTGGGTACCCTCTTCTTTTCAGTTTTGTAGGCGTGGAATCAGCCTAAATATCATTACACAATCCAGTAACAAGTTACTAAGATAATGTCTATGTCGCAATTACGAAGTTCAAAAGATAGATGTTATACTTCGTAATTCAATATACCAAAGGTGTGATACAAATTGTATATTCTTCCTTGATACTTTGATCACAATGAAATGAACAAGGAACTCAAGTTCCACAAGTGAAAAGGGCCAAATATCAAGTTCAAATCGTTCAAATCTAGAATTTATTACCCATAAACTTGAATAGAATTGAAATACGAAGGTAACACAAAAAGAATGAGGGCATTCCGATATCATTTCAAGAAGTTATGAGAAAACAACGAAGAAATGAGAAGTTATAAGAATCGATGGATGTGGGGTGGTCACGTAGGACGGTTTTAGACGTATTTTTATATAAGATTTTTTTTTTAACCTTTAACAGGTGGTACTTATGGATACTTGTATCCACCGACTTTAGGTGTTATTTTATACAGAAAACTCTCAATTTTGAGAGGTTATAATCAATGCTTATGGGAATTTGTATCAGCCAAGTGTGACTCGAATGAAGCCACTTCCAAAACACGTTTTTGACTTCTAAATCAAGCAAACTTGTTCCAATGGGACCCTAAAACTTTTAATTGTTGTATCTATATACGAAGACTTTCAAAACTCTTATATATACACGCGGAGAAGGAGAACAAGAAGGTAGGGATTGGAGTTGTGATTGATCGTTACTGAAATGACGAGGGTATCAAGTACACCATAATCTTTTCGTATCAACCTAATGCAAAAAAACCTTGTATAATCTTATAAAGACAGTATGAAATGTCGAGGGTACCAAGTATACCACAATGTATTTCGATAACACCCTATATGACACACACTTTGTGTGATCTAGTATAGACAGAGACTGTCACGAAGATAACAACCACAAGTGTATACTCGGTATATAAAATAGGTATTGAAACTGATGTTACCTATATGGATCAAATCCAAATGTTTTTGATTAACATACAAGCACAATTACTTTATTATAATGAAAACAATGATTATAATGTGGAAAGTAAAATAAAAGCACATAACAAAACTTTAAATATGAAGAAACCCTGAGTTGATCCAGTTTTACTTTCTCTTCAATTTTTTTAGATTTTTATAGATCTTTAATGATTTAAATTAGTTCCTACTCTTTATAGATGAATGTTTACATCTGATTTTTTATCAAAACGAAAGTTTTCATCAGATTGACTGTACCCATTTGGATTATCAAAGTTTTAAAACCATGGCTAACTAATTTACTATCATAAGGTGTTTGCAGTTGGATATTGCCCAGTTGGTGTTTACCATGTTTATAGTTGTGATTCAAGCGTTTGCAAAAGTCTTGATGATGCTTTTTGAAGTTTTGAGCTCCTGCAGTTTGCCATCTATGATCATCTGGAAAATCTTCTTTGTCGAGTTGAAGATGTGACTTAGTGGGTTGGAAGATGCCGCGTTCCTAAAGAATTCAAATTTCAAAAATTTCGTTACATTTTGTTTTCCCATTATTTACTCTAGTTATTATCGGAAGTCTGCACAACTGTTATCTTACCTTTTCTGAAGCAATTTTTCTTTGGATAGAAGCAGTCAGTTAAGTTTTTTCGTTCAATTACGAGATACTAGGATGAATATCTATCACAATTCAATTTTAGTCCAGAAATTTCTAGGCTTACAATCTTATAAAGGAGGAAGTTATTGTGGTTTTCACAATTGCAGTTTTACTTCATATCAATATCAGCTTTTGTTTTTCAAAATAGCTGAAGGCAGTACTACCTATATTACTGATCTTGCTTCAAAATTTATGCAAGCTGCTCTGGATCTTGGTGATGTGGAAAAAATTATTTATCATCAATTTGAGAATGATGGTGAAGAAGTTGGATCTGAATAGTAATTTAGTCTCATTGGAAAAATCCCCATTGAAGGAAAAATGGGTTTGAAGACTGTTGAAAAGTTTATGTGCTTTACTTGGGATTTCATACCTGCTAGGGAGGTTAAAGTTTTTGAATTGGATGCTAACATTTTGGAATTTAAATTCAAAGATTAGGATACTCAGAAAAATATGTCTGACTCTCGTCCATGGAGTATTAATGGATTTCTGGTTAATCTTCGTTATTATTACTCAGAGATTATTTATCAAGAACTAGACTGGAGTAAGCAGTGTTTTTGCGTTCAGGTTAAAAAAAATTCTCCCAGAACATATGAATGTGAAAGCTATCACTAAAACAAGGACCATTATGGGTGAAGTTCTTGCTATCGAGCCTGAAGATGGAGTACCAGTTGATGGGGTTCCTGTAAAGATGTGTGTTCAAGCTGATTTATCATATCCATTGAGGAGGGGTGTTATGGCCATTACCAATGCTAGGTCTACAAGGTGGATTAAGTTTTTCTATGAAAAACATCCGCATAAGATCTGCCCAAATTACTACATCATAAATCACAACACAAGGTGCTTATAAAGCTGCAACAAATTATTTGGCAAAATCACATGCTAAACCACACTATTTTGGGGAAATGAAAAAAGTGGAAAGGAAACGGATTGTTATTTTTAGAGGGGGTGATCAAGTTCCCAATCTTTATCAGAAGAATATTAAGAAAAGAATTGTTTTTGTTCCACCTAAAGATGGATATGTTATTTGTCCTAAGTTTGTGAGTGGAGATGCATCAAGTATTGTAGCTGAAGGAGAAAGACTTGGCAAAAGGCAAAGACATGATTTTCCATATTCCAATGTTTTGAAACTTGGTGATGATAGCAATGGCAAACTGGAGAACACGCAGAATTCTAACATAATCACAACAAGGGATATCCTAAATTGCAGCACTAAAGGAATTAAGGTAATATTAGAAAACTTTTTTCTGTTTATTTATATTGGTGATTTACTTTATAAAATGAAAATACTATCTTGGAATATGCAGGGTATTGCTAACAAGTTTACCAAAGATCAATTTCAAAATTTGGTTAAAACTCAAAGACATGACTTTATTTTTTTTTCTTTGTGAAACAAAAATATATGATGATAGAATGATTTTGATAGCTCGATCTGTTCATTATCCAAATTATGTTTACATTGATAGAGTTAGGTATGCAGGTGGTCTCATTCTCATGTTGCACTTGAACTTTATTACTTCAGATCATTGTCATGTGTTACTTATTATTGATCCAATTCCCAAAAATTTGTGGAGACCTTTTAAATTCTTTAGAACTCGGATTGGTCATAGTAATTTTAAGAGTAATCTTAAATCATCTTAGAATATTAATATTCATGGTAGCCCTGCACATATTTTAAATCAAAAGCAGCATAGTGCTTGGATAGCTTTATCTCAATGGAATAGGTTGGAATTTGGTGACATTCAAAAAATATCAATAGCCTTCAAAATTTGTTGGAGATAGATCAAAATGATACTAACTAGTTATCAGCATGCCAAAGTTAAGTCTATCACTAATGACTTGGAAAATTGGTTTAAAATTCAATATGAAATCTATAATGAAAAGTCTAGGGAAAAATTTGTTTTTGATATAGATAACAATACTAGATATTTTCATACTATAGTTAATACAGGATTGCATACTAATTCTATTAATGATCTCTATGATAATGATGGTAACTGGTATAAAGATAGAGATGTTATTAGTAATCTTTTGACTAATCATTTCAGCTCTGTTACTTGTACTTCAAATACTATATTGAATGATCATGATTGTCACCTTATTTCTATGATTGTCTCTGCTTCTGAGAATGAAAAACTTTATGCCATTCCAAGTGAACATGAAATTGAATGTGTAATTAAAAATACCTTCTTGAAGTGCTCATGGACCAGATGGCTTCCAAGTTGGTTTTTATCAAACACAATGACAGTTGGTTGGTAAGGATATAATTGATGTAGTTCAAAGATTTTTTCAAACTGGTCACATGCCTAGATGTCTCACTAGAACCTATATCTCTCTTATTCCTAAATGCAAAAGTCCTAAGTTGCCTTCTGAATTTAAATCAATTCGTCTATGTAATGCATCTTATAAAATTGTTTCAATTTTTTTTTGGCTAATGGGATTAAACCACTTTTCAAGAAGTTGATATATTTTGTCCCAGGAAGAGCCATTCATGACAATATTATTATTGCTCATGAAATGGTTCATTCCATGAAGCATAAGGAAGGTGCAAGTGGTACTATGTCTATAAAACTGGACTTGTCAAAAGCATTTGAAAGGTTAGAATGAAATTTTCTCAATGAAGTTCTTGAGAATTTTGGTTTTTGTCCTGAATTTTACAATCTAATGCAATGTGTTTCCACTACCAATATTAATATTATTTTTTAGTGGCCCTCTATGTAATCAGTTTGAACCATCCAGAGGAATTAAACAAGGGGATCCTCTATCCCCTTATTTATTCATATTAGCAATGGAATATCTTTCTAGGTCTTTGCTTGCTGCTGAGATGAATAAATCTATTGTGGGTGTTAAAGTCTCCAGGAAAGCACCTCATATCTCTCATATGCTTTTTGCTGATGATATTCTAATATTTGGACAGGCTGATATGAAACATGTTGATAATTTCTTGCAGGTCATTCAGAATTTTGGTAGAATCTCAGGATGAATGCTCAATTTTGATAAATATTGTGTTTATTTTAGTAAGAATCTTAGTCCTAATACTTGTACTGATCTTGCTAATGCTCTTAATATGAATCTTATTGCTGATGCTGGAAAGTACCTTGGTGCCCCACTTTTACTTGGACATTCTAAGGTGAAATATTTTGACCCTATTGTCCAATCTTTTGAGGCAAGACTAAGAAATTATATAGGTACCACTCTTAATCAAGGAGGTAGATCTACTTTAATAAAATCTGTTTTGAACTCTTTACATACTTACCAGATGGGTTGTTTCAAAATACCAACTACTTTAATCCATAAACTTGATTCTTTGCAGAGAAATTTTTGGTGGGGGCATAAGTCTGGTAAAGGAATTAAATTTATTGGATGGGATAACATTAATCAGTCCAAGGATTTGAGAGGTTTGAGATTTAGGGACTTAGAAATTTTTAATGTTGCTCTCAATTATGAGTTGGTTTGGAAATCATAAATGAACATGATGAGTTCCGGGTTCAGATTTTAAGTGCTAGATACTTCAGTAACTGTAGTATCCTCCATTTTCAGAAGCTCAATGACAACTGCTCCTGGATATGGAGAGGGATCTACAAATGCATTGAGATTTTGAAGGAAAATAGTTTTTGGAACATAATATGTGGTACTAAAGTTAGTATATGGCTTGATAGATGAGTTATAGGATTAGACCACCCTCCCAATCCTGCTGAAGGGCTAGTTAATATTGTGTCATACATATATGTTTCTGATTTATTTTATAATGATACTAGAAACTGGAATGGTCATATCATACATTACTTATTTGAGCCTGTGTCAGCTAAGAAAATTCTTGATATGGATGTGCATGCCATTGAATTTGATTCTCTGATCTGGATACCTGATGTAAAGGGACTTTTGTTGGTTAGAAGTGTTTATAATGTTCTAACTAGAAGGACTAATAATTCTGCAGGTGCTCACTCTGTTCCCCCACAGGTTTAAAAGTCTTTATGGAAAGTTCGTTTGCCACATAAAGTTAAATTGCAAGTCTGGAAATGCATCAATGATATAGTTCCAACTAGGGATAAACTCTCCAGATATAAACATGGGATTGAAGTGCATTGTAGTCTCTGTAATCATTCTTTGGAAACTGCTGATCATCTCTTCATTAACTGTCCTTATGCTAGGTCCATTTGGTTAGCACTAAACATTAATGTAGGAAACATTGTTACTCATCATGGTTCTTTTAGGAACCGGGTGGTATCTTGGTTCTCAACTAGCAACAATTTGATTTTTGGTTCAGGTATCTCCAGATATGAATTAAATAAGCTTCTTATGGCTGAAATTTGGTTCATCTGGAAGGACAAATGCTCAAAAAGTGTTCCAAAACTATAACCCTAATAGACTAGTAACTTTGGATGGTATCAATAAGTTTATCCATACTAATGATGCTCATACTATTAATGTTGATGGTACTTTGCACGATCTAATATGGAACACCCCTGAAAATGGTTTCCTTAAAATTAACTTTGATGCTTCATTTGTAAAAGAGACTTTGCAAGGTGGCATAGGTTTGATTGTGAGAGATTGTGCAGGTACCTGCATTGGAGTCCAAGGAAACTATTTCAATGGAGGAATGAAGGATGGAATTGAAGTTGAGGAGCTGGAGCGCAGAGCATTGAAAGCTGCTGCAATTTGGGCAACTACAAAAAGCCTCAACAACATCATCTTTGAACTTGATAATGAAGCCTTAATTAAGTCAATAAATGAACCATCTTTTTATGTTCACTGGATGAGCCAATTTTTAGTTTTGGATATTATGTTTATTTTGAGGAAGATTAGTCATTGGCAATATTTGTCTGTTAGAAGGGTCTCTAACAGAGTAGCTGATAAAATAGCCAAAAAGGCTTGACAGTTAAAGCCCGATTTCCAATACTCTCAAGTTTTCGCCCCTAACATACATGATTAGGTCACAAGAAAAGCAATTGTAATATCTCCTTAATTTCAATATAATTTTCTTTTTGAATAAAAAAAAAGAAACCACAAATACAAAAATATCCGAATTGTGTTAGTAAACGGTTTTTATGTGGTTCTTCAAACACACAGTTTGTCTAGAACGATTTTTTTTTTTTTATTATGTGTCAGTGTGTAAGGGATGGATGGAGACTGGAGAGGTTCATGTACAGTATTAGTTGTCCCGGCCCGTAAAAGAAAAAAAATAAGAAAAAAAAGACCACTGGGTCGATGGTACCAAACACGGCCTCATAAAAGAGTGTTAAAGGACAAACTGAGGCGGGCAGCACAAAACTCTCTGCAGAGGGGAAGTGGAGAGAAAGAAGAACACCAAATCTAAACTTCATTAACACGAAACCAATAATCTCCGAAGCTCTCTAATGGCAGCAGTAGAAGTACAAAGGAAGTAGATAGAATCAAATGGAGGAAATTCATCATTTATCGATGTAATAAACTTAAAGAATGCCATGACTGCCAAGCATAAACCAGGTGAAAGTATTGGACAATACTACCTTCAACATATTCACGATCTTCAGCTTCAAGTTCGGCAGAAGTCTCATAATTTGATCGTCTTGAAGCTCAGCGTAATGATCTCAATTCTAGAGGTAATAATCGAACCGACTTGTCTTTCTAACATCGCTACCTAACCCTAATTTGGATTTTTTTTGTCAAATTAGCGCTCGTTTGGATTAATTGATGTAGTTTAATGTCTCGTTTAGGTTATTTTACTTGTTCTATACCAAATTCATGGTCGATTTCACTTTTTTATCTTCACTTTTTTTTTCCTTTTATTGAATTAGGGGGGTTTTATAGTTTTAACTTTTAACATCTTACATCTTATCCTTTGATTATCACGGAGTCACGGACTTATATGCAGTTATTAAGTTTGGATCTTAGAATTCATGATTAGGAAGGGGTTTTAAAGTATTTGGAATGAAATTTGGGCTTACAAAGTGTGTGTATTTTACGACAGTGGGATGCTCAAGGAAGAGTTGCAGCTGCTTCAGGAGCGGATCTTATGTTGGAGAGGTGGTGAAAGTTATGGGGAAATCGAAGGTGTTAGTTAAGGTAAGTCAATGGACGACAAACAATGCATGGTTCATGAATGGCGTTTTTTTGGCTTTTTAGTGTTCTTTTATTCTTCCTTGTCAGTTCATTGTATGGGATGTGCTTCTTGCTATGGTCATCCATCTCCATCTTTCAGTCTCAACTACACCTTTGCTTCTATTTGCTTCCCTTGTTTGTTTGTGGATGTGGCATGTTATGGCATGTAAAATGGATTCTATCATTTAAGAAGGGAATATGGGGCTGTTTGGTAACCATTATTTTAATTGATTATCAGTTTATAATCTATTATGCAGATTATAATGGATTCTACATGCGTTTGGTAACCATTATAATAATTGCTTATTTTAATCATAATTGAAAAAATCCATTATTTCCATAAACAGGAAAAAGTTGTTTTGAAAATTTATTATAATCAATTATTTTTTCTAAGGAACTCAAATTAAAATTTTTCTTCTTATTTTCTCTAAACTATCAAGAAAGAGACAAAAAAAGAACATATGAATAAATAAATATCTTAGATCATTGTTCTTTCCTCTCCATTTTGAGATCATCATTCTAAGATAATCAATTATCAGAAAAAAAAATGTTTGGAAAAATTTATTTTTAAAATGATTATATCAAAATCATTTATCAATTTATGATTATCTATAATCATAAATAGATAATCATAAATTTTACCAAACAAGGCCATAGTGGTTTAGATAAGTTAATCATTTATTTATCTTGATAGGAAGTTGCGTAGTATATACGTTGGACTTGGAAAACAGTAATAGCCAGAACTCCAAGATGGGCTAAAGTAGTATGGTAGCCATAACAGTCTTACAAAGTTGGTTATGAGATTTAGGTCTACAATACTCAAATCAGATGAGACCTACAGCTGAAACATAGAAAGATTAAGCTTGCGCGATTCTACTAGGTTATCTTTTTTCATTTTAACTTTGGTGTCTCCTACAACTTAGTATCCTCCCCAAAGGAGTAGACTTACAGAAAGCTGTTGGTGCATGGAAAAGAGAGCTGAATAACTGATCAAATATTGACTCTGAAGCCATCATACCTAAGGAAACTGTAGCAAGAGACCGGAAGAGTGTAAAAGATCATAGAACTACATCCAATTAGGGAGCACGTTAGGACCAGTTGCAGTTTGCTGACGACATGATTCTGAACATTAGCAGCCATCCAATAGTTTTGTAGTATTTGACAAGCCAAAAAGATGATTGACATAGGATAGCTATGTGATTCAAATATTGTAGATATGACTTCCACCAGCTGATTAAAAATCTTACACCATTATGTTAAAGTAGTTATCACGCACAAACCTCTGATTCGGTATGCAAAAAAAGTGTGCCTGTATCGCGTATTAAGCATGCCAGTTGAGCTGATGATGCATGTTATGAAGACAGAATTTGAACTCAAACGTGTCTGACATAAAGGTTGCTTGCTATACATGTTTTGTGGCTTTCTTTGTGGTCTCTTGTCGTTTGGTATCCAATACGGCTCTTCATCCTCTGCATGGCAGCTGTGTTTTACAATTTTTACTGGTGAACTGATTATTTTTTCCGGATGTTACATATTTCAATGCAAATTTAAAGTACTTTAGGCATGCTCATTGTGGAGGAATCTGGATGTGCCCTGAATTTATGTTCAATTTGTGTTCTTTAGTGCATGCACCCTTTCGGAGTTTTCTTCCGACGGCCTTTTTTTCTTAATTACTTTCTTGAATGTAGGTTTACCCAGAAGGGAAATTCGACATTGATAAAAGCATTGACATCACAAAAATTACCCCCACAACAAGAGTTGCTCTTCGTAATGATAGCTATGTGCTCCACTTGGTTTTGCCCAGTAAAGTAGATCCTCGTGTCAACCTCATGAAAGTTGAAAAAGTTCCATACTCTACATATGACATGATTGGTGGTCTTGATCAGCAAATCAAAGAGATCAAAGAGGTTCTTATGCGGACAACCTTTTACTTCTAATTTCAGATTTGGTTTATATTTGAAAAGTCCGAACAAGGTTTCCTAATGTTATTTGCATTTTGGTCGAGTTTGTTATCAGAATTACTTAATCCAGTTGTGTTTTCTTCTGATCAACAGGTCATTGAGCTGCCAATTAAGCATCCTGAGCTTTTTGAGAGTCTTGAATAGCTCAACCAAAGGTAATTCGGTTTACCAAAGTGTTTGTCTGTGCTGTTTTGTAGCTTTGTAATTGTTCACGTTTTGCGAACTCCTTATTCCCTTTCTTTCGTTTTTGGTTGATAGGGAGTCCTGCTTTACGGTCCACCTGGAACAGGAAAAACACTTCTTGCAAGGGCAATGGCTCATCATACCGACTGCACCTTCATTAGAGGTTCTGTTTCTGAGCTGGTTCAGAAATACATTGGAGAAGGATCTAGAATGGTCAGAGAGCTTTTTGTTATGGCTAGGTACGTCATCATTTTTGTGGAAAGCTTTCGGTCACCTGTATTTTCTAAACTAAAAATTTGTAGCCGATTGTTTAAGATGATTAAATGGAAATACTAATTTTTGGTTTTGGCATACCTTCTATTTGTATGGCTTGTGTTTTATTGTTGTTTCACAAGGAACATTCGCCTTCAATCATTTTCATGGACGAAATTGACAATATTGTATCAGCTCGTATGGAATCTGGAACTGGTAATGGTGATAGTGTAGTGCAGAGGACCATGCTTGAGCTTCTCAATCAATTTGAAGCATCAAACAAGATCAAGGTATACTCAATAGTTCATAGAGACAATGGTCTTTCGTGGGAAATCAATTAATATCGCAGCATAAAGTTTTCTCCTTGGTGCTTATCTCAACTCCATACGTGACCTTTACAGGTTCTGATGGCTACAAATAGTATTGATATTCTGGATCCAGCACTCCTAAGGCCTGGACGTATTGGCGGGAAGAAGAGTTTCCAAATCCTAGCGAGGAGGTATGTTCTATGGTCACCTTAAGTAGTGTCCACCCGGTACTACTTCAGAGTGCAACAGGTAGTTTCGGCACCTCGTTGTGATCTCATGCAGTCTTCCTGTTGGGATTCTTAGTTGTTATCATGATTTGATAATCTTAGTAGCATGTTGTTTTGGTAAAAAACTTTGTAGAAAAATTCTTGTAAATAATGTGCTCTGATTCAGTTTTCATGATTTACTCTTTAGCCAGCGTCTCATGATTTTTGTTTCACATCTTCTTGTTTCTTGTAGTCTCGATGGGATATTTTGAAAATCCACTCAAGGAGAATGAACCTGATGCGTGGAATTGATCTGAAGAAGATAGCAGAGAAGATGGGTGGGGCATCTGGTGCTGAGCTGAAGGTTTGTCATTACCTCTTATTCTGTTTTGATAAATTTGTTGCTGTTTACCCCTGTAAATATTGTTTGTATCGACCAGTTCACTCGGATCCTTTGTAATTCATTCATAGTAACTGTGTGGAAGCACAATTTTGTATTCTCAAGCTGATGCAATATCATTATTACCTTTACCTAAGTTGTTATAAGATATCCTCTGGAAAACATACTTTTGTAGATCATTGTACTGCGATAGAGTTACTCATGATAACCTGTGGAATGAACTTTCTCACTGATCTATTCCTATTTTTCAGGATGTGTGCACAGAAGCAGGAATGTTTGCGCTAAGGGAGAGGAGAGTGCACGTAACACAGGAAGATTTCGAGATGGCAGTGGCGAAGGTAATGAAGAAAGAGACAGATAAGAACACGTCCCTGCCGAAGTTATGGAAGTAGACCTCTTTTACGCTCTCTGAACACGATCACTCCCCAATGTTTTTCTTTATTGTATTTCTGTCCAGTGGGATTCAAACATGGGAAGGTTTTTTTTAATCAGAACCATGGGAAGGTTTATCAATACTGATTCTCTCTCAACTCATCTGGGTTTGTTTAAGTGTGCAACTCTAAAATGTTTGATTTCACCTTTTAGTCTTTTATGTATTCCCTCTTGCTTGGGCTCAGAAAGCACAGAATGCTTGCAATCACCATTAACTGTTCGGAACAGAAAATATGATTTATACAGCTAAGAAACAAGATCAAAGAGAAGTATTTTATGCAGTACTGCATGCTTAGGATCATAATACTCCAGATAGAAACTGAAAGAACATAGTATTAAGCTACTAGGTTCTGCTCAAGGTTTGAAATCCTATGATGCGCCAAGACGCATTCCGGAGTCTTCACATCCATTGAAGCACTTAGTTTTCAAGCTGTTTTGGTCTTTCCTATGAAATGCTGTTCACCGGAAAGTTTAAGCTGTTTACCGGAAAGTTTAAAGCGGCAGGTTAACCGTCACAATGACTCGTCTTTGTCTGGGCTTTTTGGAACAAATCATAATTTCGAACCCTAGCCCAACACACTGACCCAGCCTACAAACATCTATAATACCCTATTTAAGCCGAAATGAAGAGAAACCCTAAATCCTTCATTTGTAAACCTACTAGGGTTTCTGTATATAAGAGCTGCTTCAAATCGAGAGCCTCTCTCAAAACTTCATCCCTAAAACCAGAGAGTGAGTGAAAGAGAGAAACACCTTTCACATCAACCAATCATGGCGGAACGTGGTGCAGGAGATAGAGGTGGATTCGGAGGAGGTTTTGGAGGTCGTGGAGATCGCGGCGGCAGAGGTGACAGAGGAAGAGGAGATCGTCGTGGTGGAAGAAGAGGCGGCGGCCGTCGTGAAGAAGAAGAGAAATGGGTTCCAGTCACCAAACTCGGCCGTCTTGTGAAAGACGGACAGATCAGAAGTCTTGAACAGATTTACCTTCATTCACTAGCAGTGAAAGAATACCAAATCGTTGATACTCTCTTAGGACCAGTATTGAAAGATGAAGTGATGAAAATCATGCCTGTTCAGAAGCAAACTCGTGCTGGACAGAGGACCAGATTCAAGGCTTTTGTTGTTGTTGGTGATACTAATGGTCATGTTGGTTTGGGAGTGAAGTGCAGTAAAGAAGTTGCTACTGCTATTCGTGGCGGGATTATTCTTGCTAAGTTGTCTGTTGTACCTGTTAGAAGAGGTTACTGGGGTAACAAGATTGGTAAACCACATACTGTACCTTGTAAGGTTACTGGGAAATGTGGTTCTGTTACTGTGAGAATGGTTCCTGCTCCTCGTGGTGCTGGTATCGTTGCTGCTAGAGTTCCTAAGAAGGTTTTGCAGTTTGCTGGTATTGATGATGTTTTCACTTCATCTCGGGGATCTACCAAAACCCTTGGAAACTTTGTCAAGGTTTGCATCTCGATTTTATTGAACTTTTTGTATTTGTTGATTGAGAAGTTGCTTTTGCATAGAAATTGATTGCCTGTTTGTATGCCGAGTGAGCACTAGTTACTGATAGTTTGTATCTTGTAGCATAACACTCAATTTTATTGCTTAATTGGCTGTGTAGTGTTTTGAATTGTGTGACTTGTTTGTTGGGATGTATAATTAGGTATGTATAGTGTTTGGCCCGTTCTTTGAATTGTAGAGTTAGAATTACACCTGCAACTTATTTTGCATGAGTATATATGGTGTAATATGCCATTGAAATGTGAAGCATAACAGCCAATTTTGATGCTGAATTGGCTGTGTAATGTTTTCAATTGTGTGACTTGTTTATTGAATTGTATAATTAGGTATGTACAGTGTTTGGCCTGTTCTTCGAATTGTAGAGTTAGAATTAGGCCTATAACTTATTTTGCATAAATTGATTGTTTTTTGAGTATGTATGGTGTGATATGCCATTGAAATGTGGAGTTACCTCAGTCTTGTCTTTTGCTATTCATAGTTTTTGGTAGTCTTAATGTGTAAAAACCTGCTTGAAGTTTTCTACGACTTTGATTACAAACATTAAATCAAATGGTATCGTAGTAAGACCATTAGGATTTGTTTTTGAAAATCCAATGGTCTCATATATGTAGTAAGTGGAAACAATTTCATTAATGTGCCTTTTGAGGTTCTTTTGGTGGTATTTGCTCAATGATTACATGCCTTTTGCAGGCAATATACGCTATTCTCATTGGTATATTATCAACATGATGATAACATAAACTGTATATGAGAGCTTTGCCACTGTAATATGTATATTATTAGCTACGCTAGATCAAATGGTATGATAATAAGACTATTAGGATTTCTTGGTAACCTTGCTTAGTATTGTGTGGAGTTTTTAGCAAGTATAAACAATTGCATTTAGTTAATGTGCTTTTGAGGCTCTTTTGGTGGTATAAGCTCAATGATTACATGCCTTTCACAGGCAATATACGCTATTCTTATTGGTATATTACCAACAGGATGATGACATAAATGTATATGAGAGCTTTGCCATTATAATAATATGTTGTTAGCTGATTTGGCTGTTTTTCTGCTGGCAAAGCCTCAGATGCCAAGCTTCAAAGAATTTCACAAATTAATTTTTCCTGAGTTATATTTTTGTATTCTCTTTCATCGAAACTCTTTGTAGCTTCTTGAATTCATAGTCCTGAGCTCCTGAGCTGAAGGTTCTTCGATGGGTGATCGCTTAGACCTTTTAAACTGGGAAACATACTAATCGTTTTAGCTTTTTAGCATCCTGTCACTTTAGTGTTCTCCATATTATTTTGATCAGTAATTGTGCATAACCTATTATTTTTCATCTTACCCCTAACCATATTCTGAGTGTAGCCTCTCCTAGTTGTGTGGAAACTAGGCCACACTGTACCAGATCATAGCATTTTTATTGTTACCATTGTTTGATCTTGGTATTCTATTTTGAAACAATAATTCTTCACGGACAATGAAGAGAACATCGCAAAAACCAACTCACATGGCATGGTGGTTCTCAAAAAAGGTTCCTCATTTTCCTGTTAGGTGAATCGGCTTTTGGGGTGTTTTTTTTATTGTCTGTAGTAGACCCAGTGATTTCTAATTTTATAAAGCCTTTGCATTACTTTCTCTGATTTTTCTCTGATTGAATTTTCTCATCTGCTGTTCTGTTGCACATCCTTTGTATATTTGCCTTTCTTTAAATGTGTAATCTCTTAGTGTTGATCTTCAAGAATCATCCGGATGTGGTTGAGTTCTTGATTCATCTATTATTTGGTTATGTGTATGGAGTTTTAGATTTGTGATAACAGACTGCTAATGCTCTTATGTTTTCTGTCTGCAGGCTACCTTTGATTGCCTCCAAAAGACATACGGGTTCTTGACTCCAGATTTCTGGAAGGAAACTAGCTTTACCAAATCCCCTTTCCAAGAGTACACTGACCTGTTGGCCAAGCCCACAAAAGCTATCACTCTTGAAGAAGTTGAGGCTTAAATGGTTCCAAGATGAGAGAATTGAGGATAGTCAGTCTTTAGCTTATATTTTTGGATTATTACTTATTTCGTTTTGTTTTTCTTAAATGGTGTTGCTGGACATAAAGATTTTGAAAACTAAAGCCAGTTAAACTTGAGAACTTCCTTTGATGTAGTTTTGAAATATGATATTTGTTTAATTCTCTTTCCCTTTTCGTTCTTGCCCTTTTATTGAGATTTTTGTCAGTCCACAGTTTTCTTAGCCTGCATGTTTTGGCTCCTTTGCCATAAAATGCCCAATGTAAACCAGGGAAATAGGAACGCATAAATCTTTAAAGACGTGTTTCTTTTCTTTATATATATATATAAAAGCATGGCTGTAGAGTTTCGATCCTGAATAGTAGCAAGTGAATGTAACCTGAACATATTGCATCAGATTTCTTTGGTCCTTCTGGGAGTTATTGTTTTCTTGGCATTTCACTCATTATGTTCATATGTGAAGTATAACATCTGCATCTCATCTACAATGACGTCAAACACGTTCAATGACAGTTTGCATTGGTCTCTTGCTCAACAACCATGGCGGCCACAAGTGGTGAACAAGCTGAAAGTTTGGCCCTTCTGGAAACTCGACCTGGCTTCACCAAAAGGATCGGATGCAATTTGATGTTAAGCTGAAGTTTGGCCCTTCTGGAAACTCACCTGGCTTCACCAACTAAGGATCAGATGCAATTTGATGTTATTATAGAAAGGAGATTGCAAGATAGTGATCGCGGCTACTGCAACTCAAATTACAGCTCTTTCACTAGAAAACTTTAACCTCTCTTGGACTGTCGTTTGATAATTTTATCTTTCCCTAGTGTAATATTGTAGCGTATGTACTAGCTCAAGAGGCCGAAGGTAAACATCAGTCTTGCACATGGCATATAAGCCCCCCTATGATCCTCACTAGTTGTTGCTTGAGGGTCTATCCCATGTAAAATAAGTGTCCATCTGGCAGCAATTTGGTGGTGGTTGTGGGGAGATTTGTCAGTAAAGATAACTGGCAATCCAAGTTTTCTAAACACCAATCAAAATTTGCAGAGATTAGAGATGCAAATATCCCAGACTTGCATTTGGGAGTGAACGACGCGGTCTTTCTTCCATATAACCTCGCCTCCCTTCTTTTCTTCATCTCTCTTTGCTGTCATAGAACGATCCATTGGGTCATTTTCAATTACTTGTTCAAATAAGGTGAAATATATTCACATTGGTTGACCAGTGAAGCGATCAATACAGTGTTATAGTGTTCCCTGGGCCTTCTTCCCAAATCTATCAAAAACTGACACCTAAAAAGATCTATTTAATACATGACGGGAAATAAAGTCTACTTCTAAATCCAATAGATTCCGACTGTTTCTCAGAGAAAACATCATCTTCACTGTACTCCTGTGCCTATGTTTTTACAATAGCTTCAGTAACTTCAAACGCTCTTCATGTTCTGGATCCAGCTTTGGTGGTGTGTAAGACCCGCCAAGATCCTCAACTACATATTCCTGGAAGTGTTTTTGGGAAACAAGATACTAAATGTCAAAACCCAACACAAGATTGACTAAGGTTTAAAATACATAATACTTGAATGTTAGGTCGAGTAATGACTTTTTGAAGGTGATAAACAAAAGCATTCCACTGAGAAGTATTTACCTTAGTCAGCTCCATTTTTGTTAAGATGTGATAGTGTCTCTGCCAAATCCTCTGTACGGCCATGGAAGCAGCAAGCAAACCATATGCGATGCCAAGGATGGCAAATATGACAACGAAGATAATAACAAGAGCGAAGCATGCTTCCATAGATGCTGGGAAGCAGTCTAAAATGCCCCACCCGTAGCAGCAATTCCGACAGCCAGCCAAGCATGGGTCGTTATTGTTGAAGGAGGAGCAATGTATTATCAGTCCGACAAACCCAAGTATAACAAAGAAAGCCAACACGCCTGTGAATTCAGATATCTAAGATCAGTTGGTGCAGCAAGGCAGCTATCAATACTTAGATCCAGTCTTGTATTTAGAGATGATTGACAGCCAATATAAAGGAAGTTGTCAGAGAGAACTACCAGGGTACGTTCTAAGTAGAACAGATATTCTGTGGTGAAAAAGAGAATTCATTCCAAGGCTGACCTATACAGTAGTAGAAAGGAATTGGATGCTTCGAAAGTATACGGTCCCATCCATCACTGAATGAATTCCTGAAGCTCCCATTTGTATCCAGCAAGTATGCAAAGCCAGCCATCACGAAGATTGCCTGCAGAAATGCTTCAATTACTTACCATTTTTCGAGTTCCCCTAGGATTTACGAACTCATAAAAGAAAAAAAAAACTGACATATCTGGGGAACATGATTAACTGATCCATGAATTATAGGGGAGTTTTAGGTGACACTTAATGTATCATTTTTCCATGAACAGCCGACATTCCGCTAGCAAAAAATTATGGCGAATATGAGCTGCTTTTGTCAATCTAGGGAGTGTTGGGAACTTTTGGCAATTTGTGATTGAGTAAATGAAAAGTCTCTGGTTTTTGCTTTTATTAAACTTTTGCTTCATTGCCTTGAGGCTGTTGAATTTTCTAAGTCCCTTTCCCGCATCACATGATTCTTCACTTACCAGGCAAAAATAACTGTCCACTAAATAGTGTATATTTCTGTGTTTGCATTATCTAGACGACTAGACCTTTAAAGGCTTTGTCATACTGGCCAAAAAATAATGAGCTCATACAATTATAATTGTGAAAGTAGTTACGACAACACAGCAAAATTGTTTTTCTCAGTATCCACTAAACACAAAGGTACAGGTTACCCTCCATATCTTTCCTTCAAGTCTTTCCATGAAATACAATTCATCCCAAATCGAACCTACCCACTAGCATACATGTTTGTGTGAATACCATACAATTACTCTAATCTACTTCACCCCTTCATGGGTATAAAAATGAATTATGAAAATGCTTTGCAGCAAGCAATTCATCCCAATTTAGGCTGCCATTTAACATATACATTTACGGGAGTATCATACAATTACTCTTAGGCAAGGTTTTCACTTAAAAAAATGAAATACGAAAATGACTTACAGTTTGTACAGCCAAGAAGACAAGCAGAACATCCCTGGCAACAAAAATCCTGAATTTAATTTTACGCCAACAGTAATCCTCTAGCAATTCCACTCGAAGATGAAATCGTGCCTTACAAGTAGTACAGTGTGAGAATGCAAATCCTTCCTACAAAATCAACAACAAAAACAAAAAAAACATTTCAAACATTTACATTAATCCAATCAAAAATCTAATTACATCATTTCCAAAGATCATTTTACCTTAACTGATCGCCAGTGATCAAGACAACCTCGATGAACAAACTGTTGTGTGCCTTTACACATACATGGAGATATCAAATCTTCACCTAAATATCCAAAAATTTCATGTCAACATAATAATAAATACGGCTACGACGAATTGAAATTACTTAATTATATCTTTGATACCTGGTTCGCCATCATATTCAAGGCAAATGCGACAGCAAATAGCTGAATTGTCTTCAATATCTTTATTTTCATGTTCGTGTTCATCACCATCGTCATCTTTAATCTCTGAATTTGATTGTTGGTGGTTCTCAAGTAAAGGATGAGAATCACTTAATCGATCTTCCTCTTGATCTCTTCTCATTTCTTCTAATTCTACTTCACCCATAATAATATTAATTCGATTAACTAAAAATCTTTCCCAATTCAGAAGAAGAATAAGTAGAACCCTAGAAAATCCTCGATGATGAAAATCAAATGAAATGATAAAGGATATTTGGATTTTATTTTATTTTTTAAGTGTAACGGGAGAGTACATGGCACGTTGTGCTATGCGTGGTAAACACCGTCGGATTTATGTGTGCGTACAACAACACGTAATTCGACAAACAAGATTCTCTTGGAAATTCATGTGAGGGAACATTTCTTAGGATAAAGTCAGAGATGTAGAAGGAAATTTGAGAATCAACTTTGTTACATTCATACATGGGTATATTAATTATATGAAGGCTGTGACTGGGGCATCACATTCCATTAGAGGGACGTCACCTAATAGGATAAAAACGGGTCATCCAGAAGTAATATCAAAAATCCCTTATCTCAAATAATTTTGTAATGACCAAATAATTCTTTAATTAATTTTAATTTTATTTAATTTAATTAGATAATAATTAATTTCTACGGTTGGAATCGATCCAAACCTGGACGTAAAACCAATTTCTACGGTTGGAATCAATCAAAACCTGGACGTAAAATCAATTTCTACAATTGGAATTAAAAGGAACCTGGACGTAAAATTGAAATTTACGGCTAGGTTGACGAAATGAAAATTTAGTAAACTAAACCTAGACGTAAAATTGAAAATTACGGTTGGAATTCAACTAAACCTAGACGTAAAAATGAAAATTACGGTTGGAATTCAACTAAACCTGGACGTAAAATCAATTTTATGGTTGGAATTAAAAGAAACTTGGACGTAAAATCGGATTTTACGGTTGGAATTAAAAGAAACCTGAACGTAAAATGAGCTTCTACGGTTGGAAACTAATCCAAACCTGGACGTTAAACTACGTGCAAATAAAATTTTACGGTTGGAATTAATCATAACCTGGACGTAAAATCACTTCTACGGTTTTTAAGTTTTATTTTAGTTAAAGGGTAAGCTAGACATTTTGTATATGTGTTAGGATATCCCATAACTATTTTTTTGAACATTAAGAATCCAAGTGAAGCCCCTCTATTGGAGTGTGACGCCCCAATAATAGCCTTCAATTATATGTCCATACTTTTGACACCCAATAAATATATCCTTATTCAACAATAAATATGTCCCTATTTTTTTATAACCTTATCCATTTAATATTACATTACCTTAATACCCTCACTCATATAATATTTTTATTTATTTCAAAATGGAACAATTTTCTTCCTCTATCACTTCACCCACCACCACTAGCACCACCAACACCAACATTCAACTACCACTTCACCACCACCACTAGCACCACCACCACCAACATTCAACTACCACTCCGCCACCACCAACATTCAACTACCATTCCGCCACCACCGTTCAACAACCACCACCTACCAACCGCCACCACCACCAACATTCCACCACCACTCCTTTACCACCACCATTATACCACCACTAGTCCGTCGCTGCCACCACCACTAGTCCGCCGCCGTCGTCGCCGCCACCACCACTAGTCCGCCGTCGTCGCCGCCGCCGCCACTGGTTTAGATACTTTTGTTCAACAAAAGTAGTTGATCCATTTCAGTTGGATCAACAATGGATGTTTATCTATTTCAGTTGGATCAACAGTAGAAGTTTATCCATTGCATTTGGATCAACAGTAGAAGTTTATTCATTGCAGTTGGATCAACAATGTATGTTTATCCATGCTGATGGAAAAAATGCTACCATTTCATTAGCTGCAGTTTCAGATCCACCAACAAAACCATCAACCATCATTAATAATCCATAGCAGCAACCACCGCCACCGTCGCCGCCGTCACCATCGGGTTCAGATAATTTTGTATCAACAACAGTAGTTTATCCATTTAAATTGGATCAACAATGGATGTTTATCCATTTCAGTTGGACCAATAGTGGATTTTTATCCATTGCAGTTGGATCAACAATGGATGTCTATCCATGCTAATGGAAAAATGCTACCATTTCATCAACTGCAGTTTCAGATCCACCAACAAAATCATTAACCACCATTAATAATCATAGCAGCAACCACTGAATTTATCAAGAAAATTCCCATCTAATTTAAAAAAAAAAAAATAATTCCAATTTCACGGTAACGAATTCAAAATTTCCATGGCGATTTCAATTAAACCCTAAATTACAGAAATATGGTGATGATGACGATTGAGACGATTGTGGTGTTGGTGTTGGTTGCGTTTGTTACGATGGCGACGGGGTTGAAGATGGTGGTGGCGACGGAGATTAAGATGAGAAATAAAGAAGATAAGAAGAAGCAGAAGTCAATAAGATATAAAAGTTAAAAAATGGAGTATATTTAGAAGTCCCTAAATTGTTGATGGGCTCCTGATGGGCTTATAAATAAAGAAGGACATAATTATTATATGATAAGGATATTTGTATAGGCCATCAAAAATAGGGACAATAATTCAATTACCACTTCATATATTCCTTTATATACAAATAGGAAGGAATCGTTTTTGGGGACCAGCCTTTTTTGGGGGGACCATTGTTTTATTTTGGATAAGACATTAGAAGTAAATCTAGGTCACCCCTTATCTAAATTTTTATATTAATACTAAAATTATCCTCCTGATTATTTTTGTATAATGATTAGTTAATGTGATTAATCATTGATTAAGGTTAAATTAATAGATGATTGTATTTAAAAGAAATAGAATTATTGAGTGACCAAAGTAATAGAAGAAGAAGAAGAAGAAGAAGAAGAAGAAAAAAAAAATTATTTTGAGATGGGTAAATATGGAGAAAAAACATTCTCTCGGTACCGAAATATGCTTGTAACTTAATGAATGTTGTTATAAATGGCCTAAAATATCGTCAAAATCAAAATTGTAACAAAAAATTTCAACCAAATCAATAAAGTTCGGTTATATTATATGAAGAACATGTAACTGAACTTTCTGCAAATGTAGTTCGGTTAATAAATTCAAAATCACAGGCAACCGAACCAAAGCTTCAATGGAGTTTTTGTTTCTGCAAATGTAGTTCGGTTGGCACATTTTTTGCGACGTAACCGAACCTAAAGTTCGGTTGAGACATTTTTTTCGCGACGAAACCGAAGTTTTTTTGCGACGTAACCGAACTTTTTGCGACGTAACCGAACTCAAAGTTCGGTTGAGACATTATTTTTGCGACGAAACCGAATTTTTTTTGCGACGTAATTGAATTTTTTGCGACGTAACCAAACTCAAAGTTCGGTTGGGACATTTTTGCGACGTAACCGAACTCGAAGTTCGGTTGAGACATTTTTTGCGACGAAACCGAACTTTTCTCTGGAAAAAAAACCTCCATTAAAGTTGAATTCAGTTAGTTCGACAAAGTTTTTCACATAATTCCTAACCGAACTTCTCTCTACAACTTCCATTTTCAACTCATTTTGGTGATTACTTCTCATTTTTTTCAGCCAAAAATGATATATATATACATATTTTAATGGTATATATGTATATATATAGAGAGAGAGGTGGTGGTGGTGGGTGGTGGTGGTGGTGGTCGGAGATGGTAGTTGATGGTCGATGGTGGTGGCGGCGGCGACGGGAGGAGGTGGTGGTTATTTATATATATGTATATATATATGTGTGATTATTAGGTTAGTTTTAAATTAAGTTAGGTTAAGGATAGGTTAGTCATTTCCACATTTTAGGACACCCTTTATAACTATAGAGAAAGTGGCCTAATAAGACCATGGTCCCCCCAAAAAACTGTTCATAGGAAGAAGACCATAGACACTATATTGGGCCGCACATCCATGGGCTACAATCCCTACAACACTCCCCCTTGTGCGGTCCAGTAGAAATTCACATATAGTTCTTCGATTATAGTTCTTCAAATGTTATCATCTCCTTGATGACTTGTGCCGAAATCAATTTCCTCAATAAAGCTTTGACAAGTAAAAACTCAGTGGGATAAAACTAGGGGTGTCAACGGGTCCGGGTCCTCCCGGGTATCACTAGACCCGGACCCTACTTATAAAGGTCGGATCCGGATCCTAACGGTTCCGGGTCTGGTTCCTACACTTGTGGACCCAGAACCGGACCTGTTTAAATACCCGGGTACCCGCCGGTCCCGGGTACCCTTTGGGTCTTAAGAAACTAATAAAAAAACCTCAAAAACTTAATATTTGTCTCTTTTTGGCTTGGATTTAAATAACTTTATAAAATTTATTATTATTTCTTATTAATGTACTAAATAAAGATTAAATGTAAAAGAAAAATTTAAAATGAGTAAAATATCAAAGCTAAAACTAGCAAAAATATGAATAAAAGTATGAATAAACGGGTACCCGATACCCGCGGGTACCCAACAGGTATTACCCGTTTGGACCCGTTTAGATTCGGGTACAATCGGGTAATTAGCCGTCGGGTCCTAAGTTGCTAATGGGTCCAACTTTAGGACCCGAAACCGTACCCAAGTCTACCGGATTTCGGTTCCGATTCCGGGTAATGGGTACCCATTGACAGCCCTAGATAAAACCTTGGTACAACTCTTCACATGTAATACTTCACATGTTGTCTCGTACTTTACATGTAGTTCATCACATGCAATACCATCTTCAAAGATTGACGAGTCTAAGTTAATTAGCTCGTTAAAACTTAATCAGGAAAACCCAGAGGGATAAAACCCGAACTAATTAAAGAAAAATAGTAGAATACTAAGAAAATTTAGAACATAGTTGGTTTCGTATATGTTGCCTCATTAAAAACCTTGACAAGGAAAACCTAGTGGGATAAAACCTTGACGAAGGGAAAAGAGTACAACGTGAAAGATGCAATTAAAGATGATCTGTTGCAGATCATCACTTTGCTCCGTTGAAGTTGACTAGTTTCTTTAAAACTCTTAAGGAAGAAAATCCTCATGCGAAAGGAAATAACCTTAGCTGGGAAATTACAATTTCGGTGTTTGTTGTTGTCTCATTAAAAACCTTGCCGAGTAACAAAACTCTATGGGAAAAAGAAACCTCGGTAAAGGAAAATAGTTCAACACACCATTAGATGCTCCCCATGATGCCAAACAATTTTCATTAGTCTAATGAAATCAAAAGGAGATTATCACACATTACTTTGGTAACTTGAATGTTTATAAAACCCTGTTGTTGATTCTGGAAGTTAAGTTGCTTAGCGGACTATCGCATTTCATTTCTTTGATTCAGATATTTTCAGCAATATCAACGCGATCTTTATGTCTGCAACGTTCAACATACTTGATGTTTTTTTAGTATTGTCTCGCTAAAAACCTTGTCGAGTGACAAAACCCTTTGGGAAAAACTATTCTCAATCAAAGGGAAAAAGAGTACAACACAACTTCAATTTCGAAGTAAAATATGTCGACATCATATCCTTTGATCCTCCCCCTGATGTCAGCATCTCCCCCTGATTACTTTCAGAGTTGTTCCAGACAGTTCCTTTAGTCATGTATTTTTCGAAACTGAATATTGGTAATGACTTAGAAAATAGTCTACCATATCTCCCCCTGATTACTTTCGTTGGAGAAGAGATTATTATCCCTTCATAATCAACAAATTTTCGATTGCACTTTCATTAGCATTCCTTTTTATGTCTTTGCAGGGATAAAAAAAAATTATGTCAATGGTTACTTTTAAGTACATGATTACATTCACTATACCATTTCAATGACGTTGCGTTGGCACGGAGCTATATCTAGCTAACAAGTTCCCTGAGGATGTACAATTTAATCGGGTACATTATTATACTAAGTACAACAATGCGTCTATTGTACTTAGATATGGGAATTTCATCTCCCAACACATCTTCGTCATATTCCTTTGGACGAAATGGTTACTTACTTACATTTGAACCTCGACTAATCATGGGAGTGCTATCAGGATGCATGTCTTTGTTAAATTGCCTGAAAACCTTAGACATGTGCAAACTGGTGGAATAATATACCACTAGCTCAGTATTCGATCGAGTTTTCCCTAGATTTTTCATCTCAAATTCGGATTTTAAATAGCTTTTAAGTCTCTTATTACATCAAGAGTACACATCATGTTTGTACCATCAACATAAATAGTTACAATTCCAAATCAGGAACTTTCTTATGAATACGCAAGGAAAAATAACTTACTTGTCTATCCCCTCCAAATCAAATAGCCGCTTAGATGGATATACCACATCCGTCTGATTGCTTGAATCTATAAGTGAGCGTTCTATCTAACTATAAACACATTCTGTGGTTTAGAGTCATTTGATTTGGACAGCAAAAGTCTATCAAGTACTTTTGTAAACATCTTATATCTCTTGATTCTTTCATAGATATGTAACAACCACATACATATGCTGCATTTCAAGTCATTTGGAAATTACCAAGCTAACTAAGTAGCGGAACGCTATAACGTTCGTTACAAGAGAATAATTCCAGGGCTTTGTGAGAAACCTCGCGCCACAAGGCGAGTCATTATACTTTAAGACTTCTTTCTTCTCATTATGGTTTGTGACAAATTAATCATGTATGTCCAATAGGCTTTACACTTGGTTCGTTAGCACCACCACACCAAATACCTGTATATTTGTCAAAGAACCAAGTTCTACCTGGATTGTATATGACAAATATGTTCTTCGTTGAAATTAAGCAACAAGGAGCTTGGTTCGATCTCATCTTGCTCTATTTCCTTAAGCAAGTGTATATGAAATTAATCATCAATATGCTCGCATGATCTTTCCATTGACTCGTGCGCATTCTCATAATACACTTGGGATGTCATTGTTCTCTGGAATCATTAAACTTTGGAGCGTCCTCCAGTTTGATTCATGGACATATTAAGAGACAATCTTATGAGATGCTTTTTGACGATATAAGTAAGTTGTGCCTTCCTCACCTACTTCCTTTCTAGATGAGGATTGATCGAACCAAGTGGTCTCTCCAACTTCCTTTATGGAGCCACGACCTCAACCACACTTCCACTAAGTGTAGTCACAACACCTTAGTCTATGGTGTATATCCATTAATGAGGATTTGTAACCTTGCAGGTAGGTTTGCAGCTGATATGTGTGCTCTCATCACTTTAGCGACATCAATGTACGTACATTCTGAAAATCGATTATTCTTTCACTTCACATTTACATTTGTGGAGTACAAGAATCAATATGAAACTCAATGGGAACACATCACGATAATTCCCGTCGTTACCTTAGAAAATACTTTTGCTTATCTCCTCCTAACGACAGGAAGGCTGTCTCATTATAGTCATAACCCGCAAATCTAGCGGTAAGAGATCTCCTGCCAAAGATTTTAAAGTGCGGATAATTGTTGGAAATTCTTGTCCAACATAATCACTTAATCATTTCGATGACCCATCATAGTACGATGTGGAGTCGTAAGGGCACATATATGGTGCAACCAAAAATGCGTAAGAACACAAAATGTCAGGCTAATATCCAGTTACAAACTGGTACGCAAAGAATGGTTGACCAGTTGTGGGTCTAAAACGAATAAGTGAAGATGCGTGCAATATTGTGTATTTCCCAAGCAGTTAAAGGTAGGTTTGTACGCATAACCATGCCTTAGGCACCATATGTAACCTTTGATGATAGCCTTTGCGAGACCATAGGGTATATGTGCTCTACATTGATCCTATTAAACATGCAATAACCATCAAGTCCTTTTGATGTATACTCTCTAGCAATTACAAGGGGTGGTGAGTCCTTACATGTATAATGTGTGCTAGTAGTTTTCCAAACGCAACATTACTTGGGAACTATAACTAGTCCAAAATGTCAAAATTCCACGAGGGCCATAAGTCGCTTTAATGGTCCGCATTTTGCATGGATATTTTCTAAATATCACATTGTTTTATTTGTAAAAAATGAATTATTTACCATTTGCATCTTAGGATGGTCTCGATCCTATTCTACTGAAAACTTTGTAAAATGAGTGATATGCTATCTTGTTTAAAATCATAATGGGAGGGAGGATGGGTTGTGCATCTAGTACTTTAGAAAACACTTATTGAGAGATATGCAGTTACTTTGCATTCTGTCGATCTTTTTCCCGTTGTCTCGTCCACTCAAAGACAGTGATGTACGTATGAGTCATTTCAAAACGAAACATCATGTCACAACCAAAGTTCCTTTATGGTTATATCAAAGTCTGTATGAGTCAATTTCCTAGATTTCATCGTCGGAGTCGATATGGATTAAATAATCCAAATTAATACTATAATGATTTGCATTTCATTAAATTGACTCATTAGTTTCTCTAAAGTATATTTCCTTCCAAATATATTAGAGACTATAAAAGATGCAATGAATTACATTCTCATGACTGTGAGGTTCCACATAATATCCATTTGCATGGATTACTTTGGAATTTAACAAGTTGTGATTATCTCTCGGTATATGTAGAGATTTGTGACGTCTTTGTTCTATCTCGAAAACAAATTTTGAGTAGTGTTGCCTTCGATGATCCAATCCTTGTAGTCACATTATAAGAAAATAGTTCAACAACTAGTTTAAATTCCTTAAGCTAGTAAAAGAAAAAAAAACTATGAGTTAGACATTTGGGTCTTGAGAGTTTTAATAAGTGGTGTGGCCTTATTACGTAATAAAAGTGGGATTCAACTCAAGTACTTTAGACTGGATATATATTACGTTTCACCCAATATATCTCAAGTGCTTTAGAGAATTTATGTCTCGTGTTTTCATTCCATAGGTGAAAATGTTGGATCTAGTTCAACTGAATAAGGTAGTCAATTGGCCCGGCAAGTTCTTGTTGCCATTAAAGTTGATGTGAAAATTGGTTGCTGCAATGATACACATTACATTGTATATAACAACACCTATGATCAGGTGTATCTCCAACTCTTTCATTTATGATGGGAGCTAGAATTACATCTTAGCTTCATCCCGTATTCAGCTGATACTTGTACTTTGGTGTCATTACTACTGGCAAAAATACATCTTTGTCTCATGATATATATGTCCCTTTTCACGTGCTTTATATGAGTCATTACGTCTAACCCTTATTACTTCGTGGTTCTTTCTATTTTCAATTTTGCTACATTTAGCTTAATTTGAGAAATTTGGTTATCTCAATAGGCCAAGAGAATCTCACTACACATGTCAACCACTTAATTTAGGTTGAGTAGATTACTAAAGGTAATTCCCTTGTTGTCACACTTCAACATATACTATTTCGTTAGTATCATGGATGAAGTAGAGAAATGGAAATTTTCTGACTCAAATAAAAAAATTTGTGAGTTCTTCCACAAAAAATTTGGAATACATGTGATTTTATTTGCAATGTATCTTTTGAAAATATCGACTTTTAATAGTCGAGCCAGTAGATTGCATCCCACGGAACATTTCAAATTTGGGAAGAAAATATCAAGTACACAATAATGATGTTCAAGTATTTCTAAACCCCAAATAAATACATTGGAATTAAGTTGGTACAACCAATTAAACAAAAGATACCATTCAACTATAGCCAATATCATATTCAAGAGAAAAAATAGCATTATGGCCAAAATTCTTAATGATTGAGATCAATAAAAATAATTTAAATTGACCGTTTGTATGTTGTTAACTTATTTTAAGACAAAAATTAACAAAACTAGGCATATTCTCAAATAAAATAAAATAAAATAAATGAGCCTAGCGAGTAAATAAGCCTAGCATATAAAAACTCGCGTTATAGTAACATACCTCAAAATTTGGTTCCCACCGTATATACACAAATCCAGAACGTCCTTGGTCGTGCACAACCCAAAAACATAATAGAACAAGACACGCTCTGGAACATGGCTTAAACGAGTTGGATGGACTGGGTTGAGCCGAACCGAGTTGGATGGACCATATTAAACCGAACCGAGTTGGATGGGCCGGGTTGGCTTTCCTACTTCTCCTCGTCTCCCAGAGAATTACAGCGACGACAATCATCAACCGACCCACAGAGAAAATCTTGATCAGATTCAAATCAAGTTTTACGCCCAAACATATGAATATGAATAAAAATATATATTATACGGATATATTATAAAATATATAAATTTTTCACTCAATCGGATATGGGATAATATATGCATACACATGGGGCAAATTAGTATAAACACAATGTAAATCAAATTAATCAGCCTTCACAAATTTAATAGCTAGCATATATACAATCAAAATAATGACACAAAATATTCACACACAACAACATAAAAAAATCCAATAAATTAAATTACATATTAATGATAATATAGTATCACGGGTGTAAAAATAGGAAAGTTAGTAATAACATATCACGTCAATCGAGATATAAAAAGAAAGCAGATACACTTTATGGTTCATAGAACTTCATACAAATAAACAATTATGGTATGTAACAAAAATTATTGCATAATATACGCATCAATAGTAATCAATGGTCATAAAACTATAAAATAAATCCCTAAAATAAAACGGGCAAACATGCATGTGATGGCACACACAAATAAACATTAAGGCAAACATTTATTTATTTAAATTAATTAATTATATATATATATATATATATATATATATATATATATATATATATATATATATATATATATATATATATATATATATATATATAGTCTGAAGACAAAATGATATGATTCACGCAATCACAAGCATATCGATCAATTTTTATTTTTATAAAGAAAATTATCATTATATAAGATAGTCATGTAAGAATAGAAAAAAAATACTACATGAGCATAGCCTGATGGGACAAATCAGATGGTGGATCTATAGATATTATAATATTAATCAATAGCAAAAAAAAAAACATTAACATCAAAACAGATAACACATATGAACATCAAGAGCGTATCAAGAACATACATGAGCATAATTTTTTTTTACATATGAACATAGATGATAATCAACAATAAATTGATGTAACAATTCTTTATGGCAGACAAATAGGATCATAAGTAACTTTTTCTTGTATTGACGTCTGACGTGTACTAATGAAAAGAAAAATGTTCACGCCTACCTAGTCATTTAGATCGAGAATCCAAAACAAATCCCATGGAATCGTTCTCGGTTGAATCGGATTATTGCGTCCACCTTATCTATTCATTCCAAGAAGAGAAGTATAAATCCAATGACGACAGAGATGTTTGCAGGAAAAACAAAATTCAATTGGTGAGCTCGTGCGTGATAACGTATTGCAGTGGAAATATGGGGAAGATAAAGAGGCAGAGGAAAGTTTCTATTAATTAGAATCAACTGTGCTACATCCATATATTCCTTTATATACAAATAGGAAGAAGACCCTAGACACTATATTGGGCCGCACATCGATAGGATACAAGCCCTAAAACAAGTATGATAATTGATAAATAATGCACCTCTTAACGAGGGTGTACCAGTACAATGGGACATGCCGGGCTGGCCAGTCCATTTTGTCGAACCGATCAGCCGGATTAAGGGTATCCAAACCATCAAAACAAACAAATAACTAAAATAAGAAAATATTATAAAAAAATAATGGTTATTTAACGGTTAGTACCCAGCAAATGTCCAACACCTAGCTTTGGTATCTAACATTTAAAATATTAACGGTTGGTACCTAGTGTAGCGCCCCCAAAGCTAACGGCTGACTAATCCAAGAGATTAACTAAATAGAGAGGCACTAAGAATCTAAAATCATATACTTGAGCATTCAATTAAGAAATATGCTACAGAACTTCACCCAGAACCTAGCCCCTCTCTGAAATATATATACATATATATATATATATATATACTTCTCTCAAATGATACATATACATAGTCATTTATTTTACAACAGAATGTATAACATCATAAACATAGCAAAAGTTAACCAACTAACGAACTCAACCTTTAAAGCTTTCGCTGCGCAACTCTGATCTGTCTCTGAAACTGAAAGTGGAATGGGTGAGCACATCATTTCTAAAAGGGGTGCCCAGTAGGAAAATAACATTTAACTTTAAAGTAATCACTGGAATGATTTGAAAAAAATTTCATGTTTTCCCAAAACACAGAATAAACAAACATGGTATATGGAACTAACTCCTTCTTCAAAGCAATGAATTATTGGATGTCGACCAATTCCTTACACATCCAATTATATACATTGACAATAAAATTATACTGGATGTCGACCAATTCCTTACAGATCCAATATTGTACATTGATGTCGACCAATTCCTTACACATCAATGTTGGTGTCACCAATTCCTTACACACCAAAATGAAGGAGTGTCTTTCGAAATTTAAATAAAACAATGCAAGGAATACACAATCAGATAATGCTTGAATTTGTTAAACATAAACTTTTGCAAAAGAAAACAATAATAATTACAAAAGAGTCAAATGTAAATTCCCACCTCATTTGATGACAAGCCACGCCTAGCTCGAGGTCCACGATCCACTGTTTCATCCTTTGAATCGATCGTTGTTAATACAGACTAACTGTTAATCATAAAAGAGCTCTAAGAATCTAGCCGAAACGGCTCACACAAGAATCATACAAGTCTAACTAATGGTTCTAATCCCATTTATGGCTCTATGTCTTTTATTATCTATCTTTAGCATATCTAAGAGTTACTAAATCAAATAGGTTGGTTCTATAGTCCAATAGATATGTCTTACGAATTCCTACAACTTTATAGAAGGAATCAAATGTCAACTCAGACCATAAGGGTCCAATAAAGCAAAATAGGAAACCAAACCTAAGCCCAAGTCCACTAAAGAAGCCCATTAACTAAGGTTCAGTACATCTGAGTCAACTAACGGTCAAGGTGACGGTCAAGGGTCAACGAACAGTCAACTTCATTCAAAGATCAACGTCCAGGGTCAATGGTCAAAGAAACCAACTCAGTCAAGGTTCACTGAGTCAAGTCTGGCTAGGTCTAGTCACTGAGTTAACTCAGTCAGATTCACTAAGTCAGACCAATGTAGTTAATATCGGATATCGGTTCATCTCGGCCGGGACCGATACACTGGTACGATTTTATATCGGGGATATTATCGTTGAAATATCGGTATAATATCGGTTCTAGATTTAGAGACTATAATTTTATATTAAACATTTTCTCCACACATTTTCGGATAAGATATAATAGATAGCATCAAAATTTTATCAAAAAAACAAAAGAGTAACTTTAGTAACTTGCTTCGAGAGCTACATGCACCTCTACTACCACCTGGAAGACTTTCTTCGCCAAAATTACCCTTAAACTTTATAGAAAACGACCAATACCGTCTCATATCGGGAAATGTAGGAAAATTTCGTATCGACCGATACGGCCGATATTTGACCGATACGGCCGATATTATCGGGAGAATATCGTATCCCCGATATCCTTCTTATCGTATCGTTCTGGGCCGATATCCCAAATATCCCCGATATATCGGCCGATACGGCCGATATTGACTACATTGAGTCAGACACATTGAATCAGTCAAACATCTGACTGAACAGTAAGGCTTAAGGCTAAATCCTTTGCATAGGCCAGAGCCAATGCTCAGGCTAAAGGACACTAATGCATAAACATGATGCAACACATAAACTGGCAAGACTAGAGTGATGCAAACATTACAACTATACTAAACAAATTCTGAATTCCAATTAAAATCAAAAACTATGCCTACCTGCAAATGCAGCCTTTCCAAGCTTCTACAAGAGAGGTTCAACTCCATACAAACATCTAATCCATCATTTCAATACTTCAGTTACATAATATCTCATTCAACAAGAATCCTTATGAATTCAGTTATTACCAACAGTTCATTTCTCTACCCCATTTAACTGAACCCCAACTCAAACAGCACCCTCAAACTGACCCAGCAAGGCTAATCTCATTCTTCCACTGACATAGCCCAAGCTCCTCTTTTTTACAACCATTTTCTGTTATAACAACCAACTTCACCACCACCAGTTTACCACTTCACTTGCAACACCAATAATACGCCATTGCCTCACTAACACAGAGTTCAGCTTATTTATTTCATCTGCACTGCAATCCCATTACCCATTCAAAAGCATCTCAGGCCTCCTCCATGTACTGTCATCACAAACACGATCACGAATAAACTCCTAATCCTACACATTCATTTAACTATGACCCTCATCAGATTATCCTTGCACCAGCCCAACACATACCAATTTATATTATCACTAACAATTATTCATAACTCCACATTTCACAGTAAACTCATCTCAATTGTTTATCTATGGACAATCCAAAAACTCAATAACAAGAATTGCATAACCTAACTAAAATCACAGAGAAGGACAATTACCTCATCTACCAACTCTGAAGTCTTCTTATTCCATTCAACATCAGTTTCGTCTTTTCCATCTGCAGCCCAAACTCAAGAACCCTAAATCCCAATTATGTTAAGAACCCTAATCTCTGATTCTAGTGATTCTTCCACCGTATCCCTATTTCATGTCATACCCATCTATAATCCTTCTCCCGCGAATCTAGTTTCATCTTCTAAACATTCTTTGAGTTCTTCTCTCAAACCCTAATTATCAATCTCTCAAACCATAAGCATCTCTGTAATCAAATCTTCAAATCAGTGATATAATCATCGTTGTATTCTTAAAACCCAACTTTAATCAATTCCATACTCAATTTCTCATGAATCCTCCGTAACTTCATCTCACAGAAACCCTAACTTCTAAATTCTCTCCGACTCATCGTTTCTTCTCAAGTTTCACAAAAACAACACCTCCATCATCATCTACGCGACAATATCAATCGACTATCTCATCTGAAAGCACAGAAATCAGCCGGAGAGGAAGAACAAAGAAAGAAAAACGAAAGAGAAAAAAAGAAGAAAGAAGAAGAAGAAGAAGAAGAAGAAATAAGAATGAAAAAGAAAGAAGGGATCGAGTTTATCTACTCGACTAGGGATAAGGTTGACTAGAACTGCTAAGAGCACCCGAGAAACGGATAAGGGCAACCAGCCTGTTTAGATCAAAATGACGATTCTATCCTTCATAATAATCTGATGATATCTTCTTCGTCCGGTGTCCGAATGACACGCTCGAGTAGTCCATTCCGCACAACTTCCCGAGACCTATTCAACGGTACTAGTTTCGTAGCTAGATCATTGTTAGATTAATTCTTATTAACTAACGTTCGTGTTAAACTAATCGAGTTATTATCGACAAAATCAACACTTGACCGGTCTAATAGCGTTGACGAGCTTGAGGATTTTTACACCTAGATTTGTCAAGTACTATCGAGTCGAACAGCTAGACTTAACAAATAAAAGATTATCTTATATAATGATGAAACTATTATTTTTAAGACCCAAAAATACCCCTTGATCCGACGGTCCTAAAGAAAGATCCAACATAACTTCACTCTGTCTTCGCCGACGCCAGATTAAATTGGAGATACAGTAGTTAGGGATGCCGAATAGAATTTAAGATTCGGCATCACGATTATGCCAAAAACCCATATCTGAAATTATACTAAAACTTAAACAACAATGGTAATGATTCTCTAGAAGATGGTCCTTGTTATGATCCCAATCAAGTATATGGAAACGTCGTGGATATTTTGATGAGAAGTACATGGTTTTTGCTTTATCAGGGTGTAGCTCCGCTGGTTTGAAGTATATGATTTTTGCTTTATCAAGGAATTCTCCAATTAATCCGCTTTATCAAGGAATTCTCTAATTAATCCCTAAGAAATAATGATGTTTTCATTTGAATTATGTTCTGTTGATGGGACTTCGTGGTTTGACTGAAAAAATTGGGAACAAAATCGTGTATGTGAAACGGTGGTGTTGCTCATGTAACGAATTCTTCCATTATGTTAATATTCTGGAAGTTCGTGATCTGTTTTGGCGTTCCACCAGTTCTGCACTAAGCCTTTCCACCGGCTAACCATCGGTACGAGAGAGGGTTTGCTTTGGTTTGTAGAGTTTTTAGAAGTTCGGGGAAACACGGAGATTCAGTTCTCGTTGGAGAAGAAATGAATTATTGTTGATTCACGGTGATGAATAAAGGGATGTTTTAGGTGGTTTTCACTTGCTGATAGGACAAGGTATTCGTAGCTAAAAGATTCAAGGACATTAAATATGAAAGTGTTAAACTTCCGGGTCGTATAGGAGTCGAGAAGTCATGGAGGAAGTTAGCTGCTTCCGTAGATGTTTGGTGTTGATTGAGATCATATTTAGTGTCCTGAATGAATAAGAATTGATGGGTTCTTACCCATTTCGATATTGCAGGGAAGGAGAATCATCAAGGAAGAAGTAAAATACTAACAGAGCATTGTCCATCGTCAGTTCGAAATATGCACAAGAAGTGTTCAGCAAAATGGCTGACCTAAGGAAGAAAATTGTTTTTTGTGAAGGGTGAAATGGTCAAACCAATTTTATATTTTAATGAAAATTAGAACGGGCCCCTAGCTTAGCTGGTCACCCACGTTCCCTAGAGTTTCGTGCGTTTCAGGAAGTCCCAGGTTCAAGTCCCTAATGGCGTAATATTGCAGAAATTAACATGGAAGGTAGAGTTAGTTTGCCCCCCTTATGACACAATCTCAGCCCCCATCCGCTTCGGCTCTTTTGGCTAGGTTATCCATGAGGCTCGCTGGTAGGTTAGCACAACAACCTGTTCAATTAATGTAGTAGTATGTCGTTGGAGCTTAGCTTCTTAGGCTTCCAACTAGTTTCATGTAATAATCGTTATTTAATTAATTATTTTTAAATTTTTTTTTTTAAAAATAACTGGTCAAATGAAGTATTTAATGGTAGCTAATAGTCAGTGTCTGGTTAAGGTACCAACCCTTAATATTTCAAATGTTGGGTACTAAAGCTAGGTGTTGGACATTTGTTGGTACCAAACGTTAAGTATCCCAAAAAATAACCACTACTAGTCTTTTCAGTCATGATGAATATTACATGCTTCTTGTCAGCGATCCAAATCTCCTTGAAATCGGGAGAAATATCGTCACTTCTACCCAGTGTTCACACATAAAATGATGCTTCTTTGCTAAATAGTCCAACAACTCTATTCGTCCCCATAGCAATGAGAACATTTTAAGGAATGAAATCTCTTTATTCTTCTCCAAATCTACTTCGTGTTCCTGGAAGGATCAACCTCTGGATTTGTGAGCAGATTACCCACATCTATAGAATCAATGACAACATGAATATAAAAAACTCTCATATTTACAATCATCTTTAGTCCCAACTCAACTCCCTGCATCTCATGAGCCAGGACGAGATTAGGTCTACTACCTCCGCAAGCAGCATCCAAAACATCTCCATTTGAATTTCTAAAAATAGTCAAAACCCTCAAGAATCATCTCTCGAAGAGCCATACAATTGCACAAAACATCATGAATATATGGACAAGTACAATAGACCTTTTCAAGAGATATAAACACAATCAACTTTCCATATATGCGTAAAACATACGATATTATAGTTTTCATACTCATCTGAACCTTAGTTTCCACTTTAAAATGAATTTCTTGAACAATAAGCATGCTCACATGATCATCAGAATCAAATTCAGATCTAAACACCCTGCTATTTTTTTTCCTTCCATATGTAGTATACAAAACCTTTAATTGACAATTCTTTTAATAATAGTCATACAACTAGAAGTTCAAACCCTAAAGTTATCCCTACACCAAACAATTTCGTCGTCCAAAGTTGAGGCAACTTTCCTGACATAACCAAGCTTTAATAATACACCTTTCTAAATAATAGTAGAAGAAATACGTTCATAAAAAGGGAGATAGTCAGACTCACATAGCTTCACCACTTAGACTTCTAGAGTTATCTAGAACAACACCATGAAAATGATAAGGTACCTAGCACACCACCAACTTTGTCGCTTGATAGGAGAATGAACATGTGTAGTATTTTTTTTTTTTTAAAATCAACGCGGAAAAGTAAAAGCACACATATACAAGAATTTTAGTAACGAGGAAACTACAATTTTGTAGAAAAACTCGGGGCCTCGTTCATCTTGAAAACCACATTGTATTAAACCACTACAAATACTAGCCTACTATCAAACTTCGGACTGGAAAGCAGTTGAGACCGAATCGACCCTCCGAGAAATTCCCCTTCATTCGTGATCCTAAGTCTCTTGGATTTCGCAAGACATACACACTTGATTCCCCTAGCTGACTTCCTTTACATGCTTAGGAGTTGCTTCAGCCGAAGTAAAGACTTTAAACTAATCTTCCTCTAATATATAACATATTGATTTCTTTCAAATAAATATTCAATCAAGGTATTGGAAATATGTCTTCTTATGGGGGATCTTCAAGGGTAAAGAAGATATCAATCAAACGCCAAAAATAAGGAGAAACTGCTATCTTTTCAAATGGTTATATAGGTGCCCAATAAATTCTACCTCATAATATCAATCTAAAAACATATATGAAACCTATGAAATCACAAAATCAGAGACGAAGAGAACTTTGTATTTTTTGTCAATTTTTTTCCCTGATCAATTGTTCTTGGATGGTCGTATAACAAAAGATACGGATCGTAAAATAAAAAGAACTACGATGATAAGATTACAGATACCAAGAACTATCAGGTAAAGGATAGTCTGATAGGGCTTTGCGAATTACTTAGTGAAAACTTTAGAAGTCATATCCTAATTATTCTCGAAAAATCTAGGTCTTTTGGGCTGTTTTTGTAACCTTATTAGAAAACAAACAACCTATCTAAGAAAAAGTTTTTTTTGGTTTGATTAGGATTATCATAATATCAATTAAGGAAAACTGTTTTTGGTTTGTCTCATATTTTCACACTATTATTTTTATTAGAAAGAAATTAATTATAAAATATTAAAAAAATATATAAAGAATTTGTAGAGTGAAAAAAGAAAAGAAAATTTTCAATAAAAAATAAATTTGAGAAATTAAGATGATTATTTATTTTAAAGCAAAATAACAGCTTAATCTAGGTAAGGGTATACATATCTCATGTATTTGGGAGAATAACATAACCTCACTTTTTTAGCTTCCTAAAATCAAGAAAGGCTTGGTAATTCTTATCCAAGACTGGAATTTTTATGACACAAACAAGTATTAGCCGTTTTTTACAGATAACCCAACATATGATGGGATATCCAAGGTACCAAACACGACATATCGGTCGAATCTAGATGCAACTAGGACATAGAGCGTCATGATTGAGATTATAGGTTGCAGAGAGTCCTCTACTAAATACGTCAATCTCACGCACCAAGCGTATACGTGGGAGTTTTGAATCTCCTTTGAGAATAAAGATGATTTCGAAGAACTACGAAGCGAAAGAACTTGATTATGCGTTATCCCCCTCTATTTGAGAAAGATGGAGGATCTGTCAGTGACCTATTATGGCACAACAATCTATGAGGGCAAGGAATGTATCATTATAATGATGAACACAGATAGGTTGCTTCTAAACAAAGCAAAGTTCGTGAATTAGTTTTCATCTTACGAGCTAGTTCTCAATATAGATTGATCCCAAAGAATAGAAATCACATGAGCATACGAGAAGTTTTCTTTGAATTACAAAGAAAAATGTGCGCATAGGATTGTCGTCCTAGAATCGTGCACAATAGTTATCCCACAATATTATGTCCCAATAGGCTTGTGAACCGTCAAGCAATGTTGGAGTTCAGGATCACCGAGAAACATCCTAGTTCGCGAACCCTTAATTACTTTAGTATACAAGATGTTTAAAAAGTGTTCAGTAAAATATTCAAAAGTTCATAGTTCGATCGCGAACCCTTAAGAAGGTTCGTCTATAAGAGCAATTTTAACAAGTTCCGGGAACCTACCCAAAAGTGCATAGCTCATGAATCCTTAAATAGGTTCGTGAACACATGAGTAACTTTACAAAGTGTACAGTAACATCTTGAAATAACAAGGGTACCAAGTACACCACAATCTTTTCGATATCCACCAATAAGTCTGATACCTTGCGTGGTCTAATATAGACAAAGACTGTCAAGAAGATAGCAAACTACAAGGAATACACTTGGTATATAGTTTTAGTTTGAAACTGAACCTAAGTATGGGTATCAACCCCAAGTGTTGGATTAACGTACAAGTACAATTATTTTATTATAACTAAAACAATAATTATGATGTAGAAAATAAAGTAAAAGCACACATTAAGATTTTGTTAACGAGGAAACCTCAAATGCAGAAAAACTCCGTGACCTAGTCCAGTTTTGAATATTCTCGAAATTAAGCCGATATACAAAGAACACTACCAACTTTGTATATTTGAGACCAAGTAATATACCCTTAGTTACCTAGTTTCCTCAGTATCCTTGTGCCTACACCCAATCTGGCGAACACATGTGAATCCTAAGATAAGGACCAGTATCTTAAGTTGCTTCAGCCGCTGTGAAGACTTCAAGCACTCAACTCCTTTAGATCGTCTTCCAAACAGTAAATGACTAATCTTTTTGGTAACCGCTCTATCAATCTCAAGATGTAAATCAGATATTTTTGTTAAGTACGACAAACAATCTTATGTTTAAATCAATAAACTTCTTTGTCCGGTTAAGTACGACAAACGATCTTATTAGATTCAGATATTAAAGAATACCACCAAATGATAGCTTGCGAACCTACTACGACTATTCAATCAATCGCCTATTATAAACGAGATATAATTAGATCCCAGCCGATCAAGTTTGTGCACGTAACCAATAAGAAATCTTTTTGTCTTCAAATCTTCAATATGTCTTCTTCTGTACCTACAAAACCAAACTTGATTCCAACTTATGATCGATCATGCATAAAAAGGAGTCTGTTAACAATGGTTGATCACAAGGCAACGTCATATCTAAAGAAAATCTGAACTACCTAATCTTTTGATCTAGTTTGAGTGACCTTATGTCAGATGAGAAGGCTCTGAAAAATAATAAAACTAGGTGCAATCAAGAATTAACAACCGTTAGTCAATCAAATCAATAATCGGAAACTAAAATAACAATGCTGATTCTAGTTTACCACCAAGATACAAGTAGACGTTTCTTGTTCCCAAAGAAGTTTTTAAACCATTGGACGCAAGAGAATTTTCCTAATTAGGTTACTCTCCTCTTCAAGATAGTATTACAAGTAATATTATTAGTCGGCTACAACAATGACTACAAAATGAAGTGCCTGCCTCAGGATAAGTTTGTAAGAAGAACAAACTTTATTATTTATAGACCAAGGTAGTTTGGACACCAAGGTTCATAACCAAATATATTCTCAAGATATGCAATAAGCACCTATATTCAGTTTTGTCCAATTCCAACCAATATCCAACTGTCACCGAAGTCCCTCTTGGATTAAAGTCAATATTAGCTAGCATACAAGATACTTAACTAATATATCTTCCAGAAATATGTTTTTCTTGATGGAAAAACAAAACAATATATTTGAAAATTATAACAAAAATATTTTCAAACATTTCGGTTTGAGATCTTACCTTGAGCATCAAAGAATATCTTTGATATTTATACGCATATACAAACTACTCACTATATCGAAATATTGAACTTTCCTATTTTGTAAACCCAATTTCTAAAATCACGCAAACCCTAAAGTGTACGGGACTATATAAATCGGTTTTGCATATGGGGATCGGTACAGTGTTCAAACATAGTTTTCTAGGCATGAAATCCAACCTTGACATATATACCAACCCTTGGCGGGTTCAACCGACCAATGCTCTAGTTTTTAGTGACAAAACTATCTCTTAGTGACAAGTTTTTAGTGACAAGTTAGGCAAGATAAAGAGCGGCCAAGATTTATCTAGGGAAAAGATAAATCTATGTTCATGGTTTGTTCAACTTAAAAACTAACTATAAGTGTTTTATTAATTAATGTCTCATTAATTACTCCTAATGAATGATTTATTAATTTTTCGTTATAAAAGTCCTCTTAATTGATATAATAGATATATATTTCCATTAATAAATAATTTTAATAGAAATTATATCAACAAATATTATGTTAGAGCATTGCTCGGTCGAACTCGCATGCGTTGCTATCTCAAGCATGTTTGTCAATGTTAGTGATCAAAAATATAAGTCTTGATTTCTAGCCTACATAGCTAAAGGTCTCAGACTAGAGTGGAAAGTGTAGTTGAGCTCAAGACTCCATTGCAAGCATCATACAAGACGAAGGACTACTCAAGGAACTGGTGGATCTTCATCGACTAAAAGGTATGTGGAGACTTGAACTTATCTGTCACTTAAAAGTCTATCTACTCTATCTCTTACTCTTGAGACAAAAGTCGTGCTGATGTATATACTTTCATTATACACATTTGATATTTCGAACTGAGTTTATCTCGCCTATCTATTTCTTATGTGTTGGTAAGCTTTCGCTTTATCCAAATTCATCTTTACCTAGTGACGAAAGTCATGTTATGTTTCAATCACTTTGGAAATTGCTCTGACGAAAAATGGTCTGTGAACAACGGCTATATAACGTCCTCTAAGAATGTTTGAATGATTGAAATGAGAGTTTAGATTACATAACCATTGGTATGATATAAGCATTGTTGTGGAAACACATATATGTATAAGTCCTTATTCCTTGAACCAATGTTTGCGAACTTTGTTGATCAAGAGAAACGGAATGTGGCGTAAGCCAACCGCGAACCGGCGGAAGTTCTCGACCCGAGAATTTATGCTGGAGTTTGTGAACTCCTTACATGAGCTTAAGTACGCGAACCCAGTCCGCGAACTTGAGAAGGTTATATCTAAAACCGGTTGTTCTTTAAATAAACTAAGGAAGGCTTTTTCAAACCGTGGTTATAAAGTTCAAGAACCGATTCGAGTGAATCAAACCGTTTTTGCTTCAATTGTGTCTTGTGTAATTACATAAGATCTAAGCAATTGAACAACTCTCTAACTAGTTCATTTGAGTCATTTGGACTAGTTATGGTGAAGAAGAATATGGTGGATATCAAACTAATCGTATGGCTAACCATTTGGTTAACTATTGTTGAACCAACAAATGTTAATGTTTGGGAACAGTTCGTAAACCCAAAATTGGACATTTCATTTGTGTGTAACAAGCTAAGTTTTCGATCTAACGGTTGAGAAATATTAGCTTGAATCTAATCATGTTTTCATCTAACGGTGAATATTGAATGCTTTTCTACCAAGCTAACATTGATTGCAAACCTTGATTTGAAAGACTATATAAGGGAGAACTCTACCAACTGGGAAAACTAATCCCCACACCTTACGTGTGATACTAATTGCATAGCTAGAGTCGATTATCCTTTAACCTTTGGTTTCTTCTTCTAAAACCAGGTTAACGACTTAAAGACTTCATTGGGATTGTGAAGCCAGACCGATACTACTTTTCTTGTAGTTGTGTGATCTGATCTTGCATCTCCTATCGTTGTCCCGTACGATTGTAATAATTGGATCAAGATTTATTTCTCCGATAGGCAAGATAGAAAATTAATCACAAACACTTCGTCTCATCGTTTGTGATTCCACAATATCTTTTTTCGCTGCGTCGATTAGGACTATTATGAGGTGATTGATAATTCTAGGTTGTTCTTCGGAAATATAAGTCCGGTTTATCAATTGGTTCCTGTTCACCTTGATTTATCAAAAGACGGAACAAACTCACAGGTATATTCGTGGGAGACGGATTTATCTATCACCGCAGAGTTTTCTGTGTGATACATATTTCTTTATTAAAGTCTTCGACTTTGGGTCGTCGCAACTCTTAGTTGTGGGTGAGATCAGCTAAGGGAATCAAGTACGTAGCATCCTGCTGGGCTCAGAGGCGTAGGAGCATAACTGCACCTTGGATCAGTGTGAGATTGATTGGGGTTCAACTACAGTCCAGACCGAAGTTAATTTGGAGTAGGCTAGTGTCTGTAGCGACTTAATACAGTGTGTGTTCAATCTGGACTAGGTCCCGGGGTTTTTCTGCATTTGCGGTTTCCTCGTTAACAAAATTCTGGTGTATGTGTTATTTCTTTTCCGCATTATATTTTGTTATATAATTGAAATATCACAGGTTGTGCGTTGTTCAATCAATTAGAATATCTGACCTTTTGGTTGTTGATTTAAATTGATTGACACTTGGATATTGGTCTTTAGTACCATCCAAGTTATCTCTCTAGTATTTGATAAAGACTCGCATATTTCTATTTGCTTGAGTAAAGATCAAATCAAGAGATTGAGATATAAACTCTTTGATATACTTTTTATCTAGATTAAGTCTGACTGTCTAGTTGATTCTCTAGAAAGTATATTGGAGTTTGTCCATACAGATTGCTAAGCGAAATATTGGGTGTGGTTGTTGATAAGCACGTAAGTGCTACATTCTATACCCATATTTATATTAGTTAGGACTCGGTAATTTAGCTAATGACACTATTTTAGTACTTTTGTAGAAAGTACAAGCAAACATGATGATCGAAAGAATAAGCGGTTAGATGAACAATAAAATGACGTTTGCCGAAAGGACCAGATGTGGCTGGCCTGGTAATTTTATTTATCAACAGTACTTATATATCACGGCAGAAACCAATGCAGGGAACAAAATTCTTTTGTGTACTAGTTCTAATTTTTGCTGAGTCTCGACTAGTTTCACTAGTTGAGAAAGCTCTGACCTTGACCCTTAATAATGAAACCGTTGTAGATGATAATGGGCCAATTAGTCACGATATCATTGTTCCGTTGAGCTCTTGTTTCTCGGATCCATCTAGTGATTTTCTAAAAGCTTTTGTGAATGTTCAACATATTGATACCGATGAATTTAAACCCATATCAGCCGCATAAATTATTTCCTCAGACTTAGAACCAGATTTAGAGTGTACAATGACTGTTGAATTCTCTAAACAATCTTTACTCGTTATCGATGAATCATATTTACTTCAGATAACCACATATGATGGGGAAGGTTCAAATTGTGTTACGAATAAGACTGAGTTCAATTTTTGCTCTCTGGGTACTAATCATCATGACTGCAGGATCATCTTTTCAGCAAAACTGATTAGTTGGGTTGATCCCCAATTTTTCAGACTATATATATATATATATATATATATATGATTTTTAGCGTACTTTGGGGATACCAACCTCACCTTGTTTGAGAACGTGCTACTGGAAAATAGGGAAACAATTACATTTCGCTTCATGGGAGTCAACTCATCAGATTTGTTCCCTTTACTCTATCCTTTTTTAAAAAAAAAATCTCCCATCTTAATTTTTACGTTGGATGACTCAATTACATTGAGGACAATGTAATATTTAAGTGTGGGGGTGTGGCACTTTCGTTAGGAATTAAAAAAAAAAATGTTATGACCAGCTGTGTAGAGGGTCTAAAAAAACAAAAAGAAAAAAAAAAAGAAAAAAGATGATCAACTGTGTAGCGGGTCTTAAAAAAATATTATCATTATGTTTTTAGGGTTATGACCAGCTGTGTAGCGGGTCTTTTGTAGGGTATTTTCTATGACCAGCTGTGTAGCGGGTCTTGTATGGTATTTCAAATTTTCATTTTATGACCAGTTGTGTAGTGGGTCTAACTCTCTGTTATGATATGACCAGCTGTGTAGCGGGTCAATTCTTTGTTTTGCTCGAGGACTAGAAAAATATAAGTGTGGGGGTGTTGATAAACACGTAAGTGCTACATTCTATACCCATATTTATATTAGTTAGGACTCGATAATTTAGCTAATGGCACTATTCTAGTGCTTTTGTAGAAAGTACAAGCAAACATGATGATCGAAAGAATAAGCGGTTAGATGAAAAATTAAATGGCGTTTTCCGAAAGGACCAGATGTGGCTGGCCTGATAATTCTATTTATCAGCATACTTATATATCACGGCAGAAACCAATGCAGGGAACAAAATTCTTTTGTGTACTCTTGGAGCGCGTGTGGTCCACTAAAGGGTGAAAAACCTAAGAAATGGGAGACATCCAGCTCCTCTAACTCTATCTCATTTTCTTAGTGGAATGCGAAAGCATACTCTTGTCTTTCAAGGCAAAAGAGAGTTTCACTTCTCGAAGAAGCAGTTGTAGCCGATTGTTCATGGAGGGTACTGTTGTTGAAGGTACCGATTGTTCTCGATGGCAGATACAATTACAGGCAGTGATGATTGTTCGAGCCTCAAAGTTGCAGAGGGGCGAGATTCAAGAGCTGTTAAGAGGCTGGTATGGCAGAGAATGATGGGTACAAAGTCGTGAAAGATTGGGTTCTCATAGAATCGGAGATCCAAGCAAAATCAGCGAAGATATGGGTACTTTGTGACCTGAATTATGTGCCAACAGAACAACATCGAGTACTCACTTTCCGGTGGTGTATGGTGATCTACGTCCAAGAGTTGGTATTTTTCAGGGACTGAAAATGTTTATGAATGTGTGGTGTGAATGAATCTCGCAATTGTAGGTCAAATGAGCTATAGGAGGAACCTCATACAACCAGCTGAAGTACACCGGAGGACACACTGAAACTGCACTTCAAATCTTCGTGAAAAGGCCTGAAAGAAGATCAGATTTGGTTCATGTGTTTCTTAATTGTGTATGGGGAATGTTTGCCGGCCAGGAGGCTGCGGCTGAGAGCGGACGACAGCAATAAAGGATGTCTAGGGTTTGGAGTTTCATTTTCTCCCTTTTGATTTTGATTAGCTAGAGTTTGATTTGAAAATGTTTATGGATTTTGAGAAAGTCATGTCTAGCTAGATTCATGTTAGGGTTTAGGTAGAACCCAATTTTTTTATGAAAACTCTACATTTATATTCTTAATAATGAGTTGATTGATTTATAGTTTTTCTTCATTTGGCTTGGTATTCTATTGTTGATGTGATTTTCTAGATTATTTATGCTTTTGAATTGATATTGCGTGCTTCGGTTAAATCCCTAGACGTGGTATGCAAGGATTGATAGGTAATGCTTTAGAATCACTACCCATGAAGCGAAGAAAACTAGAGCAGAGAAACAGCATTTGAAAATGCATGGAATAGATTTTTAAAGATTGGTAGAGTTTGCATAATTAATTGGTGGAAACCGAAAATCCTAACAACCTTCTATCATTCTGTTTTTCGTTAAAATTATTTATTATTTCATTTTTGTCCGAATTTCTGAAACCTCTCAAAAAAATCATCTTTGTTAATTAGTTGATTCTTGATATTAGTTGGTTGAGTATTTCACACTCCCTGTGGGAACGAACCACATTTGCTATCTATATTACTATTGACCTGTGCGCTTGCGGATATAACTGAGTTTCATTTAATCATTCATTTTGGTTATATAAAATCCCTATCAGTTGTTGTAACCCCACTTTTTCAATTGGTATCAGATCCGGCAAACGCTCTAAACCTAATAAGTTTGTGTTTGTTCGTTCCTTAAAAATTATCTCATGGGAAATTTCTTTGGAAAACTTGCTCTTGGCATCTGTAACGCATGCCAGAAGTCCTTAAAGATTGCTCAAGGATTATTATGGTTAAAACCTCCGGGTTCACATGATAATCTCACTTCATCTAAAAAGGAAATGTTAGATGATAAGAACCAATCTAAAGGAAAAAATAAAAAGAAGGAAAGATTGAGGAAACGTTCGTCACGCTCAAGGATATGGACTCTCACAAGATTAACTCTTGATCTCTTTGAGGAATACTATCGTAATTGATCAATTGATAAAGATCTATTTAGAGTGTTCGAAGGCGTTTTTAATCTCTTATAAAAACTTAATTATGTTAAGTCTAAGAATCCTTCCGAAAAAGGTTATGTACATGTTAAACCTTCGAATAATATTGTACAACCTAGGATTCGGAAAAATCTTCCTTCTAGCCAAATTAAACGAAGGATAGGAAGCTCTGACTACCCTGATTATCATCATTACTTTGATTATATCACAAGGACTGTTCACATATATCAACCAGAAATGTTGCATGAGAATTCCTCTGCACATTATGCCTCTTGGTAATAAGCCTGGCACTACCCCATTTGTATATCTTGAAATGGGGCAAGAAATGTTTAAGTTGTGTACAGTTTTGCTATTCTCTTTTAGAATACCAAATAAAGCTTTCGACTGCATCCATCGTCTCTCACAAAAGTGTGTTGTCACGGGATGCATATCCTTTGTTGTGCAACCGGCTAAGAAATTCCCACTTTCCTTGTGTGGGTCACGGTTCACAAACGGGTCTAAGCCCATTATTGGTCTTATAAAGAAGAAGTTCGCGCACCCTCTTTTTCATCACCCGTCCGCGTACGTGAACCTCTAGGGTTTTGTGTGATTTTTTCTCCATTGAAGCCTTCTTGGAGAAATTGAAAGAAAGGGTGTTCAAGTAAGTAAATTCCTCTTGTCCTTTTCAATTTCTTAGATCTCATGATGAATTCTAAGGGCTCAAAAAGAAGCTCCAAAAGCTCAAACATCTCTAGCATGAATGTTCCTTGTGACCAAAATTCTCTTAGGATTAGGTTTGTGGATGATTCATGTGCTAAAATTTTTGAAAAGATTTCATCTAAAGGTTTTATTATAGAAAAGAAATTGGACCTCTCTAGTGGGCATGAAGAGGATTTAGCTTGTTTTAAAAAATTCAAGCTTGGAAATATCTTTGATGGTAATGGTCAAGGTTTTGATTCTCTCACAAGAATTTTCTATGCCAACATTCATGATGTTGATTTTAATAAGATGGAACATGATAAATAGAGAAAGGTTTCTTGTTGATAGAGAATTAATTTCGAAGATTACTAACATTCCGTTAGGGAACATGCGTCTTCCTAGACCAAGTGATGAACGACCATCATGTGATGAAATTTCTCTTGGGATTTGTGGAAAGAAGGTAGCTTGGAATCAAGGGAAGTTTCCTACTAATGATCTTAGTATCCCGTTATTGGCTTTTGGGAAACTTGGTATCCCCAATCTTTGTCCCTCCACAATTGAGAATTCTTGGTGGAGTCATGAGTTTGCGGAATTAGTCTATTTCCTTGAATCGGGTGTTCAAAGTCTCGATATTTGTGGTTTTATCGTTCATCGAATGACTTCGATGACTTCACCCATCAAGATGTTAGGTTACCCTTGCTTGATTGGACAAATTTTCCGTAATCGTGGTCTTGATTCGATTGGAAACTCTCTAGGGGTTCCCAAACCAGATCGTCCGTGTACCTTTAGACGCATAAGGGAGAATGTGTGCAAAAGACAAAGAGATGCTTTACTTAATGATTGTGACCCTACCACTTTGAGTCTTCTTCAAAAAATTCATAAGGGTGTGTGTAAGGTCGATTCAAGGATGAAGTGTGTCCAAGAACAATTGTCTTTAGATGCAACGAAGTTTCCCGAGCTCAAGGAAGAATTGAACACAATTCAAGCATCTTGGAGTATCTCCGATGAGGAGGAAGAGTAATTTGTGTTCCTTTTTTCCTAGTAAATCTTCTATTTTCTTGTTTTTATTAGAAGAATAACTAGAGGTTGGAATAGCCATTATTGTGATTACATATAGCTATGTCCAACGTTTTCATCTTCATGTTTTTATATTTATTGGTTTAAATTATAAATCTGTTTGGAAGATGATTTTTGCAGTATTAATCTTTATGATTTTATATATTGCAATATTGTTATGGAATGTGTGTGTTTACGTCCGTGAACTTGACCGTCCCATATCTTGTCAAAATTAAAGTCTTTCGTATGTCGATATTTATCTGTTGATAAAAGAATGAATGGACTTTTGACAAAGACAAAAGTTAAGCCTATATTGTCAATTATTGATGGAAGATAGGTTAAAATCTTTTGTTTTCAAGGATTATGTCTATTGAATGCCGTTATGCGAATAATGATGGATAATAGATTGAATTCTTGTGTATTCCGCAGTAATTGATCTTCCCTGATCCATATTTTATGTATTACTGTGAGGCTCCGTAAAGTGTATTATGTTGAGCATTATCAAACCAAGTTGATTATTTTTGATTAACTATGTTGTTGTTCCGTGAGGTACTTTATGTCGAGCAATTTCAACTAAATTAATCATCTTGTGTGGTTATTTAGTTGTTGCTTCGTAAGTTTTCTTATGTCGAGCATGACCAATTAAATTGATTACTTTTGTGATTAGTTTGATTGTGTATTTCGATTAGATTAATTATGGGTTCTCTTGTGATTAATCTAATTGTATATTTTGAGTCTCCATAAGTTCAATTATGTTGAGCATTTGTCGATTAAATTAATCATGGGTTCTCTCGTGGTTAGTTTAATTGGATATTTTGGATTCAAATTCATACTTGTATGTGATTTTTTATGTCCAAAAAAATCCTTCTTTTCCTTCCAAATTAAGGTCTCTCTTGTTGTTCTCTCGGGAATGACATTTTATGGGGGAGAGTTCTTTTGAACTTGTGCTTAATTGCCAAATCTTTGTGGGGAGTGCGGCTGTGGAATATTATAGGGGTTATCTTGTATCTTTACAAACTCCTTGATGAATGCATTTAGATTCGGCTTAATGATTGCATCTAAAGTAGATGATATATTTTTACTTTCTTTGGTCAAGACATATCTCTTTCGGAGATTTCATTAGGATCCCGTTCTTGTACCTTTGCCAATTTTATTGACAAAAAGGGGGAGAATTAATATGTAGTTCACACTACAAATACATATGGTTTTCGGATCATTATGTAAGGGAAAGTGGTTTCCATGTGAGATGGAGTATTGACTAAGGGGGAGTGATACATATCACCATAGTATTGTTGTTGAAGTTGTGATACAATTGGACTTTGACGCTGTGTAATGATACTATGACACTGTATAATAATGATTGAGAACTATTATTTTCTTGTTGTTATAGATACGGATTTTCAACAACGATGATACTAAACTTACAACCTTTGGGATCATTGGAGTACTTGGAAGTGACGAAGATTTCGAGTAATGTTGAAGATTAGGCATGTGGAATAGGAGCTACAAAAGTTAATTTATTTATTTTTTGTATTCCATATGTATTAATAGTTTTACCACTAAAGTTGACAAAGGGGGAGATTGTTAGAGCATTGCTCGGTCGAACTCGCATGCGTTGCTATCTCAAGCATGTTTGTCAATGTTAGTGATCAAAAATATAAGTCTTGATTTCTAGCCTACATAGCTAAAGGTCTCGGACTAGGATGGAAAGTGTAGTTGAGCTCAAGACTCCATGGAAATCATCATACAAGATGAAGGACTACTCAAGGAACTGGTGGATCTTCATCGACTAAAAGGTATGTGGATACTTGAACTTATCTGTCACTCAAAAGTTTATCTACTCTATCTCCTATTCTTGAGACAAAAGTGGTGCTGATGTATAGAATTTCATTATACACATTTGCTATTTCGAACCGAGTTTATCTCGCCTATCTATTTCTCGAAATATGTGTTGATAAGCTTTCGCTTTAGCCAAATTCATCTTTACCTAGTGAAGAAAGTCACGTTATGTTTCAATCACTTTGTAAATTGCTCTAACTAAAAATGGTATGTGAATAACGACTATCTAACGTCCTTTGAGAATGTTTCAATGATTGAAATGAGAGTTTAGATTACATAAACATTGGTAGGATATAAGCATTATTGTGGAAACACATATATGTATAATTCCTTATTCCTTGAACCAAAGTTTGCGAACTTTGTTGATCAAGAGAAACAGAATGTGGCGTGAGCCAAGTCCGCGAACCGGCGGAAGTTCTCGACCCGAGAATTTATGCTGGAGTTTGCGAACTCCTTCCGTGAGCTTAATTCCTCGAACCCAGTCCGCGAACTTGAGCAGGTTATATTTAAAACCGGTTGTTCTTGAACTCATGTTTATATAAACTAAGGAATGATTTTGCAAACCGTGGCTATAAAGTTCATGAACTGATTCGAGTGAATCAAACCGTTTTTGCTTCGATTGTGTCTTGTGTAATTACATAAGATCTAAGCAATTGAACAACTCTTTAACTAGTTCATTTGAGTCATTTGGACTAGTTATGGTGAAGAAGAATATAGTAAGTAATCATATGGCTAACCATTTGGTTAACTATTGTTGAACCAACAAATGTTAATGTTTGGGAACAGTTCGTAAACCCAAAATTGGACATTTCATTTCTGTGTAACAAGATAAGTTTTCGATCTAACGGTTGAGAAATATTACCTTGAATCTAATCAGGTTTCATCTAACGGTGAATATTGAATGCTTTTCTACCAAGCTAACATTGATTGCAAACCTTTATTTGAAAGACTATATAAGGGAGAACTCTAGCAACTGGGAAACCTAATCCCCACACCTTACATGTGATGAGTCGATTATCCTTTAACCTTTGGTTTCTTATTCTAAAACCAGGTTAACGACTTAAAGACTTCATTGGGATTGTGAAGCCAGACCGATACTACTTTTCTTGTAGTTGTCTGATCTGATCTTGCATCTTCTATCATTACGAGTACGATTGTAATACTTTTCTTGTAGTTGTGTGATCTGATCTTGCATCTCCTCCTTTCTGTCTCGGACTAGGATGGAAAGTGTAGTTGGCTCCGATAGGCAAGATAGAAAAATAATCACAAATACTTCGTCTCATCGTTTGTGATTCCACAATTTTTTTTTCTGCGTCGATTAGGATTATTGTGAGGTGATGGATAATACTAGGTTGTTCTTCGGGAATATATGTCCGGTTTATCAATTAGTTCCTGTTCACCTTGATTTATCAAAAGACGGAACAAAACTCATAGGTATATTCGTGGAAGACGGATTTATATATCACCGTAGACTTTTCTGTATGATACAGATTTGTTTATTAAAGTCTTCGACTTTGGATCGTATAAACTCTTAGTTGTGGATGAGATCAGCTAAGGGAATCAAGTACGTAGCATCCTGCTGGGATCAGAGGCGTAGGAGCATAACTGTACCAGTGTGAGATTGATTGGGGTTCAACTACAGTCCAGACCGAAGTTTATTTGGAGTAGGCTAGTGTCTGTAGCGTCTTAATACAGTGTGTGTTCAATCTGGACTAGGTCCGGGGTTTTTTCTGCATTTGCGTTTCCTCGTTAAAAAAATTCTGGTATCTGTGTTATTTCTTTTCTGCGTTATATTTTGTTATATAATTGAAATATCACAGGTTATGCGTTGTTTAATCAATTAGAATATCCGACCTTTTGGTTGTTGATTTAAATTGATTGACACTTGGATATTGGTATTTGGTACCATCCTAGTTATCTCTCTAGTATTTGATAAAGACTCGCATATTTCTATTTGCTTTAGTAAAGATTAAATTCCAGAGATTGAGATATAAACTCTTTGATATACTTTTTATCTAGATTAAGTCTGACTGTCTAGTTGATTCTCTAGAAAGTATATTGGAGTTTGTCCATACAGATTGCTAAGCAAAATATTGGGTGTGGTTGTTGTACCCCCACTTTTTCATATTAGTAGTGGAAGAAGTAGTGGCCGGTAGAAGCGGTGGACGGTGTTAGTGAGTGGCGGAGGCGATAATATTATTGGTGGTGGAAGAAATTATGGCGAAGGATGGTTTTTATGGTGCAAAGTGTTGGTGAATAGTCATTGACGATATTAGTTTTGTATCCTTACAAAACATGTACACATTGTATTGTGAAAGATGTTGTTGGTTATTTTTAACGCAAATGATAAAAACAAATGCCAAACATTTCAAGGATGATACCTTATAATTTAGGATAAAATAATCATGACCGCAGTATCCCCTAAACGGTACCCCTGTTATCTTTAGTACCGATTGTATAAATCATGGTTTTTAATGTTAAAATAAAATTGATTGCAATACAGAAAAAGATTATAACAATAAAAAATATAAATGAATAAATTCATTAACGACATATAGTTTGTTTAGTCAAAACTTTATAGATGGTGTTTGTGATTCAAAATTAGACGTACGTCAAATGGCCAACGGGAGGTGGGCGGCAGTGGTGGCGGAGAAACAAATGTATCAGATGGTTTTGTGGTGGCGTCGGTAGTTGGTGAATAGTAATAAACTATGTTAATTTCGTGTCGCCACAAAATAGGTAACATTATAAAGTAGAATATGTGGTTGGTCGTCTTAATGATAAATAAACTCGGTTAAAGGACATGAAAAATTTTAAAAAAAAAATAAAAGAAAAAAAAATGAATGTCACTTTATATAATTACTAAAAACAAACGCCACGAGTCAAAATAAATGCAAAAAAAGTTACTCATTATCGAGACGTGTCGTTACGTCAAGGGTTGTACTATAGCTAGGTATTCTTTTCTGCCTATTTGTTTATTCAGTATTATAAAAGAAGCTTCGCTAAGTTAGGCAAGATAAAGGCGTTCCTTGTTCCTCTTAATTGATAAATCCACGACTAGGGTCGATTCTATGGATAAACACTTTAATTAAAAAAAACATTACATATCCTCTTCTTTCCATCTCAAAAGTAAAAACCAAAACGGACAAAGTTGATCAACTGAAACTAACAAACCTACTTTCCCATAAAACTGGACAATTGATTCTCTCGCTCTAATCCAGTAGGATGAGGAGATTTAAAAGCTCTATCTCCCAACTTTGGAGCAAGCGAAAATCAGAAATAAGATTGGGAAGGTGAGATAGATTGAGGAAAAAACTTAAATTCAATAATATACTTTCACTCAATCTTCTTTCCATGTTCTATCAATCTTCTTCCACCAAAACATACATTTCTGACCAATAAGACTACTCTGAGGTAATAATATTTGAGAAAACTCTTTCTTTTTTACATTAATTTATGCATGGATTTTTGGGGTTTTTATCATTTCTTGAATTCCATTTGTTGTATATCTAGACGAAAGTATATATTTTCAGAGATAGCCTAATTTATTATAATAATCTCATAGTTGAAATTTAGGTGTCTATATTTTTTTATTATCCAGATTATGAAAATTTAGTTACCGCAGGTCGCTGAGATTTCAATACTTTAAAATTTTTTGACCTAGAAAGATGAGATTTTCTCAAGTACCAATTTTTTTTTAATTTGTTTACACTTTAGTGGAAATATCATTTTGGTTTTATCTTGATTAATAAACTTAGAGAGACTTAAAAGATTTTTCATATTACACATTATAATTTGGCAATAAGTTGGTATCTACAAAATGATCATATAAATAATGGGTTGAGTTACTTTTTCAAAATAATATAAATGTGTTAGATTTGGTTCAATTTAAATACTATCAATTCATGTGTCAAAAGGCCCCGTTCTTCGGGCTTTAGTTTCAAAGTCCAGGAGGATTTGACTAAAAATCACTATTTTCTACAAATAATCCAACATAATTATACATAATTTATATAACACCCGTGCCATTATGGCAAGGTTTAAAACCTAGGCTTGATTTGTGTTGTTGTTGTTTGGTAAAGTATCATGGGATTAGGGTTTCTAGATTTTCCGAGTCCTGAAGCTACAGTTGCGGTTAGGTTATTGGAAACAACATTTGATGATTTGTGTGATGACATTTGACATGAGATTTTCCGAAGAGTCACACTAACCCATGATCTCACCACAAAATTCCAATCCTCAGGATCCAGAAGACTAAATCATATGTTATCCTCACCGACTCTTAAGAAACCCAAGTTAATCATCTATGATTTCATGCATATTACGTTTATATATAATGTATTTAGGCATCTTGAATTGTTCTTCACGAGCAAAGGGTTTCTTCTTTTCCTTATAGAATCCACTTCTCGTCATTATAACCTACACTAATGTAAACGATGCATAAGATATATATTGTATAAAAAAAAGATAAGATATATATATATATATATATATATATAACAAGCGTTGTAAACATGTTTAGATAACATATATACCCGGTTATTAATCCGAGTTATAAAAAATTAATTCAACTTCGGATTATTTGCGTCGACAATTGCAAGACATTTACAAAATTTATCCACTTCTGTTTTGATAATGCTAAATCTACTTCGAATTCTAGTTACGACACGATTATATGGATTTCCACCATAAGCTTCTACAAATCTTTCAACAAATTTTTTTCCCTAAGCATACTCCTATCCACCTAATTTTATTTTTTCTCTATAACACAATATGTAGTAACAAGATTCTTGTCTTCCAGATTAATAGTGTATTTCTTTCACGATTGAGTTTGCGACATTGTAGGTTATGACATTTTCGGTCTACAAAAGAGATGGACAAGAAAAATTGAAGAAACTTTTAATTCAGAAGATGATTTGATGAGATTTGAGTGGAAGAAAAAAAAGTTGTAGGAAGTTGATTTGGAGTAATTTGAGAAGAAAAATTAGTGGAAGTTGTTAAGGTTTGGTATGAAGAATACATGAATTAAAAGATAAAGTTATTACATTACATAACAATCTCTTAACTCATTCTTCATACACTTGATTACAAGTCTTAACAACACAATAACCTGCACTTATTCAAAAAATAAATGCCATTGTTGACGCATTTGAGTAACAAAATCTTACTCTCCCTAAAGGAAAGCTAGGCAGATATTCAATTGGAACTTATTTTGTTATTCCATTTTTCTAGTATGTAATACTACACATCATGATGATATGTTTCTCCCCCTTAGTCTATGCTTTACTATATTGTTAGATATACACTTTTCAACACATAAATCCTTTCTCAGTGATTATATAAATCACCCGTATACTCCATATATTTCTCCCCTTTTTTTTGTCACAAAATGACAAAAAAACGAAAAAAATACATAAGCAAGACAAAAGGATCTTACAAGATCATACGAACTCATACAACCTATAAGAGTTAAGCACGAAGGTTTAACATACCATTTTAGACAAGCAATACTAAAAACGAAACTACCTACTAATTTGTTTCGGTATCTCACCATGGAAATAATTTCCCGAAGAATTTTTTCTTTTGATTTGATAAGTCAGACTAAGATCAGAATTAACTTAGTTACTTATTCAGATCCAATTATTTAGAAATTATTGTACGTCATTTAGACAAGACAAAACTAGGTTAGATAACTAGTTTTCTTATCAAGGAACCGATTAAACTTGAATAATCGTACCTCATTTTGATAAGACTAAACTAAGATCAGAATTAACTTAGTTTTCTTAGGAAGAATCAATTGGAGTAAAGTAATTGAACCTCCTTTTGTTAAGCAAAAACTCTATTATTGACTTGAAACTTGAAAAACCCTGTTATCGAACTTGACGGTATCTAGAAAGACCACTCGTAGACTTTAACAATGACGTCGCAATTATTAGAGCATTGCTCGGTCGAACTCGCATGTGTTGATATCTCAAGCATGTTTGTCAAATTTAGTTGTCAAAACTATATGTCTTGATTTCTAGACTACTTATAGCTAAGTCTCGGTTTAGGACAATTTAGTGTAGTTGAGCTTCAGACTCCATGGCGATCATCTTACGAAGAAGAATAACAACTCAAGTAACCAGTGGAACTTCATCCGACTAAAAGGTATGTGGATCCTTGAGCTTATCTATCACTCAAAATTCTACTCTATCTCTTACTCTTGAGACAAAGTCGTATAAGTATGATAGTTTTCATACATACACATTTGTTATTTCGAGCCGAGTTTACTCGCCCATCTTTTTCTAGAAATATGTGTTGGTAAGATTTCACTTTAACCACTTTTCATCTTAACCCGTGACGAAAGTCATGATGACGTTTCAGTCTTGAAAGTAGCTTTGATGACGATAGTTGTGAATAACGACTGTTATAACATTATAGAAGAATGTTTCAATGATTGAAATGTAGAGTTGAGATTACATAACCAACTATGGATATAAGCATATATAGTGTGTTCGCACATTAGTGTATAAATCCATGTGCCGGAAACCAAGTGTGTGCATATGTGTGCATACGATATTGGTGAAGGAGACAGGTTGGGTACGCGTACCAGCGGAAGTTTTTGAACCGAAAATTTATGCTGAGTTTGTAAATTTGCAAACTGTTAAACCAGTCACCTTAGGTATGCATACCCGTGCGTGTACCCACGGAAGTTTTTGACCGAAAGTTTCTGATGAGTTTCTAAACTCAAATCCGGTAGCTATGGTACACGTACCCGTACGCGTACCCAAGCTGGTTATATTTCTCAAATCGAAAGTTCATGAACTTAAACAATAAATCAATAAGGAATGCAATCTTTGCAAACCGTGTCTATATTATTCATGAGTTGATCCAAGTGAATCAAACCGATTTTGTTTCAATTGTGTCTATTCATAAAGACCTAAGCAATTGAACAATTATTCAACTAGTTCTTATGAGTCATTTAAACTAGTTATGTGAAGAAGATGAATATGATTAATTAATATGGAAGTACTCATATGGCTAACCATTGGTTAACTATTTGTGAACCAACTAAGTGTATACGTTTAGGTACGGTTACTCAAACCTAAATGAAATACACTTTATTTGTGTGTGACAAGCTAAGTTTCAATCTAACGGTTGAAAGATATTAGCTTGGTTAAATCAGATTTTTCATCTAACGGTGAATATTGAATGCTTTGTTACCAAGGTAACTTGGATTGCAAACCCTGATTTGAAAACTATATAAAGGAGACATCTAGCAACTGGAAAAACTAATCCCCACACCTACTGTGTGATACTAGTTGGTTTTGCTAGAGTCGATTCTCCTTTAACCTTAGGTTTCTTCTCGAGACCCTGTAGGTTAACAACTGAAAGACTTCATTGGGATTGTGAAGCCAGACGAAACTACTTCTCTTGTAGTTGAGCGATCTGATCTTTCCATTTTCAATAGTACGAGTTCAATTGAATAATTGACTTGAGATTATATTTCCGATAGGGCAAGATAAAAAGAAATCACAAACATCTTCGTCTCATCGTTTGAGATTCCACAATATCTAGTTTCGCTACCATACAATTTAGATTATTGTGAGGTGATTGATAATTCTAGGATGTTCTTCAAGAATATAATTCCGGGTTATCAATTTTCTGTTCACCTTGATTTTATCAAAAGACGAAACAAAACTCTTAGGTTTATCTGTGAGAGACAGATTTATCTATCATCGTAGACTTTTCTGTGTGATACAGATTTGTTTATTAAAGTCTTCGACTTTGGGTCGCAGCAACTCTTAGTTGTGGGTGAGATCAGCTAAGGGAATCAAGTGCGTAGTATCCTGTTGGGATCAGAGACGTAAGGAACGCAACTGTACCTTGAATCAGTGTGATATTAATTAGGGTTCAACTACAGTCCAGACCGAAGTTAGTTTGTAGTAGGCTAGTGTCTGTAGCGGCTTAATACAATATGGTGTTCAATCTGGACTAGGTCCCGGGGTTTTTATGCATTTGTGGTTTTCTCGTTAACAAAATTTCTGGTGTCTGTGTTATTTCTATTCTGCATTATATTTTGTTATATAATTGAAATATCAAAGGTTGTGCGTTAACATCAATCAATTAGAATATCCAACTTTTGGTTGTTGATTTAAATTGATTGACACTTGGATGTTGGTCTTTGGTACCATCCAAGTTTATCTCTCTAGTATTTGATAAAGACTCGCAGATTTCCATTTGCTTGAGTATAGATCAAATCGAGAGATTGAAATATTAACTATTTGATATACTTTTATCTAGATTGAGTCTGACTGTCTAGTTGATTTTCTAAAAGGTATATTGGAGTTAGTCCATACAAATTGTTAATCGAAATATTGGGTAAGATTGTTAGACCCCGGTTTTTCAGCAATCAACAAGCTTGGAATTAACAAAGTGGTCGACTCCATCAAGTATTACATTTTCGTCGGTCCACATAGAGGACTTGCACCTGTAATTTTATTAGTTTGGACTTTAGTTCCCAAATATAAGGACTTAATCAAATTCCTTAAGAAACTTGATTAAATGCATTTGGATTATATTTCAACATATTCCTTTCATTGAAAAACATTTAATTCATCATTGTATGCACCTATGCATCTTCCATTAACTTTGTACATAATCATCATAAATTTGAGCATCATCTTTGATCGGCACCATCATCATAACAATCGTCATTGTCACGATTTCATCATCATTATTGTTAGCTGATCAATATCCCGCATCGTCATCGTCGTTAAAACCAAACCTAACACTAACAAAATAAACCCAAAACTAAAACTTTTTATATATATATATTTTTGGTAACTATCTTTCACATCATCTCTCTACCTTAGCTTTGTACCTTTCTATCTCGTTCATTAATTAAGCTACTGCATTCCATCTTCATTTTATTTACCATCAAAGTTCTTTAACTAAAACCTTCTAAACTCATGCAAAGGAAATCAATGAAATATAACAGTTAAGAACAGTACACCAAACAGATCAAAAGGGGAAACTCTAAGGTAGGAACAATGAGAATTCATAACATATAAAAATTGAGAAATTCAAAAGCAACGCCAACAACAAAGACAGTCAAATCAAGAAAGGGAAATGAGATAAAACCAAAGAACTGTAAGTATATCAAGTTTACGTCAATTGATTTAGATGAGAAAAATGTTATACGAAGACATTAACAAGAATCCAAGAATATCAAAAGTTTTAGAAGAATGTCCATTTTGGAAGTTATACAAACCGTTTCATAAAAGAAAAACAGAGGAAATAAAGGATGTGATTGGAGAAAGAGGATGAATCAGAGTATGACATTAAGCAATGGCGGAACTAGAAATTCAATATGGGAATGGCTTGAAATTAAACTGGGTTTGAGTGAGAATGGCTTAAGCCTATATTTTAGGCTTGATTTTGAACCAAGTTTCAAAGCCACTGTAAAAGGACTTTGGGTTGGCTTAAGCTAGGGGAAGACACTATGCACCTACGCCCCTGAAATTGAGAAAAAGGACGTGTCCATGATTCTCGAAGGAGTTGAGGTAATATTGAAATGTTATCAACATTTTGAGAGTTTAAAAGGGTTTGATTTTCACCAAGAAAACTTACTTGCTCCAAAAATAGAAGATTTATGCAAAGTGGGGTAGAGTATGGTGTAAGTATTAGATGCGAAGTGAATGATCAACATCAAAATTTCTTGTACAAACACTACCCAGGCACACAAAGGATATATAAGGAACCTATAGTCACAAATTTGAAAACGGCAGCAACGAATGATAGCGAGCCAACTTTTTTTTTTTTTTTTTGGAATGTGTTATGTAGTGTTTTTTTTTTCTTTGGAAGGTGGCCGAAATTGGACGCCTTATATATGGTTGGTGTAGAGCTGGCAAACGGGCGGGTCGGGGCTGGCCCGTAACGGGTTACACAGGTTCGGGTTAACACGGGTCAAAACCTGCGGGTTGATATTATTCACGGGTAGTCATTTGTTCAACCCGTGCCCGTAACGGGTAAAACCTGCAGGTTCACGGGTTAGCCCGTTTCTGGTGATTCAACTCGCCGGAAGCCGATTTCTGATCCATTTCCGGCCACATTCACAATTTCACACCAAAACTTAACAATACTCTTATAAATTATAAATTATATTTACAAAAAAACACAATTACATTTTCATAAATTATATTTTCTGAAGGAACACAATTACAATTTCATAAATTATACTTACTGATCATTAGTAGTCTAATACTTCATCAGTAATCAGTATCATTTTAGTTGATTCAGTAACAGACTAACAGTGAAGTCTTGAAGTTGAACAAAGAAAAATACCCTTCAAGAGTAAGACAAGAAGTCTCCAAGACTCCAACAATAAAGATATTAACAACCACTTCCTGCACAAAATATATATTGTGGTTAATCAAAAAACAGTGACAACTATCAGATTCCAAAAAACATCTCCACTATATTTTCTATACAAAATTTGGAGACACTTTGATAGTTTGATAAGTAACTCCTGTCCAAAAAAACATTCTCATTTTCCATGTCTATCTTTGAATTGAGTTGCTCCAACTATTCAATAAGAATCTGTAATTTGAAGGAAAAATAAATGAAACAAAAAAGAAAACAAATCAAGTCAAAAATATGGAATTTGCATAATTACCCCGCTTTATATTGAAGAACGAAGAAGTACTATGCATACTAATTAGACGCATAAGAACTTACATCCCCATCCTCCACTGCCCCGTCCTCCACGACACCAAGTTCAAATCCTAACACATCTTCTCCACTGATTCCATTGTCCTCATCCAAATCTTCTTTTCCTATATGGATAAAAACAATCAAAGTTGTATATGAAATTTAGACATTCACCTAAATGGAAAATTAATGACTTATGCACCAACTGACCAGCAACAACAGTTACAACACCACTTAGTCAGACACACTTACCGATTCCATAAATCCAATCACGAGTAGTTATCACCGCCTCGGCATTTTCAGGTAATAAGGAACTGCGGAATCTATCATTCAAGATCATTCAGAATTCTAATCGAACAATATCAATACACATGAAAGGCGGATGAAATAAAGATCATTTCACAGTCTGATCTAAAAGGATTATACATAAACAGACGGGGCCTTGTATATACGAATGGAGTCATGGACCGATCAACAAAGAAAAAAATAAGCTAACCAAAAAAATGTAGACGAAAACATAAGAACAAGTTGAAGAAAGGATTGTTCATGAATAAGTATTAGTGGAAACAGAACTATCCCAATACTAAGTGAAACATCCAATACCTACGTATTTTGTTCATAAGTTGCGTCCTTGGATGTGTATTACTGCTTCTAATTGGGCTAAAAATATTTTATCAAACCTTAAGGCTTGGATTTCTTAAACCAACCATAAATTAGTTCATATGTATTGCACCACATTACCTACAGTTTAACCATGTCATAGCATAACTACTAAAAAGAGAGTAAATTAGGTGAATGCATACAGAAAAATTAAATACCTACGGCAACTATACTCACCAAATTTGCGCCAAGAGTGTGAAACAGAACAAGCCCGAACAACATCAGCTGGTTCATACAAAATTACAAATAATATAAAACTTTCAATGATAAGTCACGGTTGAGCAACTGTAGAAAATCCACAGAGCCAGACCCTGAATGATATTTAAACAAAAAGTAAGCAATGGAACTCTAACTCAAATTACAGGATTGAACTAAATTGGCTTGGCAGCATTAAAGATGCTCCAGAACATTACATATCGTCACTCAACTTGTACAGTACAAGAAAAGTAAAACTATTTAACCAAAAAATTAAAAATTAAAAAAAACAGGCCACGTTACATACAAAATACCCAATTTAGAGTACAGAAATACCTCCTAAATTACAACTACTACAGGAGACTTCATTTGCATCCATTGGCTATAGGCATATATGATCTGTTTAGCCAATTTAACATCAAACTTAGATCCTGACAAAGATAAAGCAAAGATCAATCTGATCTATGAGAACTGTCTCCTGTGTGTCCAACTGTCCATAAATGTCTAAACAATGCTAATCTGGATCAGTAATTTATGGTCAGCAGACTCCATAAACATGATCTATAAGTCTCTCTTTTACAGTCTACAGTCTACACATAATAAGAGTGATGATGATTACCAGAGAAAGATTTGTGAAGTTGCTTATACCTGTAACCTGAAGATCTTTGAGAAATTACTGCACCTGGAGGCTGGAGGTCTTCCACAGAATCCACACAATATCAAAAAGAAAGGAACTTCAATTGAAACCTTAGCAGAGAAATTGAAGAAGGAGTTACTGGACAATCTATCAAGAAATTAACCTCTAAGGCTCTAACAATTCAAATAGAATCAAAGTGATGGAGAAATTCAAATGACCTGAAATAATCTGCACCTGAAGGACTTCTACATTCAAAAAAAAAAATTAAATTCAAACCCTAACATCCAAAAAATTGAAAACAAAACAAAAATAAATCAACTTTCGAAAACCATAAAATTACCTGATGAGAATTGAAATCAAATTTGAAGAAAGAGGATTTTGATTTTTGAAGATACGAAGAGAAATAGGGTATGAGAAAAGGGGTTTATAGATTTTCCAGTTCCCCTCTTTCACTTTCAGTCCACGAGCTTCCTCCCTCCCACGGCCCCGCTTGCTTACACAGAGAACTAGAGAATACTCAACAGTCAAACGACTCTCAAATCCTTCAAGATCGAAGTAGTAGAAGACGCAGAAGAAGAAAGAACTTTGTCTGTGAAGCGAGGCTGCCGCTTGCGGACGAAGAAGACGAAGCAACTAGGGTTTTTTTCTTTTTATACCATGGCTGCATGACAGATAGCCAGGATAGGAGACACGTATGTGAGTTAGTGACACCCGACAAAAATGAACTGCGGGTTAACGGGTTAACCCGTGATTGTACGGTCCGGTCCGGGTTAACCCGTTTATTGACGGGTCACCATTTCTCCAACCCAAACCCGGCTTGTTTTGTAACCAGCCGGTCCGGATTCGGGTTTTTACGGTCCGGGCACGGGTCAACCCGCGGGTTTCAACTTGTTTACCAGCTCTAGGTTGGTGCATCAGGTATCATGGTCAGACCTTGTAGTTCTCATAAAGGATATTTGAAAGAAATACGGTATATAAAAAGAAAAGAAAAAGATACAAACATTTAAAGGTGATGTCCCATTCCTCTTATACTAGTTCTTAGATATTACTAGATGCGCTGATAAGAGAAAAAAATACTGCGATTATGAGATTCTTAAGGTGGGGCACGCATGCTCTCACGACTAAACAAAACAAAAGGAGATCCACAATAAAAAATCTCCAAAACTGTTTGAAAGAATATGAAAGAGAATTTACAAAGTAAAAAATTTCCAACTGGAATCGAAATAAGGGAAAATGCATAATGAAATTGAAGCCGATGCAAATATTTTGATCAAAATACTGAAACAACAACAAAACGCACGTTTAGTGACAAAATTTTATGTGACCAAGAAAATTTCGTCTACAAATCTAGTGTTTAGGGAGAAATATTTTTTTGTTCATCATATATATTTTTTTTTTGCGACAAATGGTAAATTTAGTTTTTAAAATTGTCACTGAAAATTTTTATGACCAAATATACTGACCTATCCTGTCTCCGTCTCAAAATATTTTTCTTGTGACCAAATACAGTGACCAATCTTGTCTTCGCCTCTAAATATTTCATTGTGACCAACTATTTCGATCACGAAATTGGTTTCTAGTGACAAATGAAAATTATAGTCCCCAAACATATTAGTGCTAACAATCCAAGACTTTTGTCCCTGAATGTATCTTACACTGACAAAAATTAGTTTGTTGCCGAAATGAATGCCCGTCAGATAAGGATTTTGCCGTTAGAACTATTAGTATCCAAACAAATTGTTGTCGCAAATGGGTTGTTTTCTACCGACGGAGAAAAAATTGGTCTCCGAAAAAACTATTGTTGACAACGTGTAACTTTTGTCCTTATATCTATTTATGCAGACAAAAGTTGGTTCGTCATCTAAATGAATACGAAGCAAATATGAAATTTTGGCGTTAAAACTTTGTAGTGGCAAGACAGATTATGGTTTGCAAATACGGATAATCCGTGACTTAAACTATGACCGTTTACAGAATAATCGCTGACTGCTAGTGACACAAATCTGGTGATTGTATCTGATCATTGCTCCCTTCTGGATTAAGCCTCTTAAGTCTCTGATAAAGAGAAAATAAAAAATTTCAAGAGATTGATCCACAAAACCTATAATCAAACCAGTGCTTGTTAAAAAGTCATTTCAAGGTGTAGCCCAAAGCCCAATCCAGAGCCATCTTTCATGACTAAAGCTTCAGCAGCTTCAGACTTCAGCAATAAGCAGTGTACAAAAACTGAAACCATAATTTGCCTAGATTAAGTCCCAACATAAGAGTCGGCTCACTGCCAATGAAATTACCCCATGTGACATGGAATTCTAGGCATACAGACTGAGAGTTACCCTTATAAATCAAGCATTAGATCGCCAGCACACAACCAAGTTTACCATTCTCATTGCAAACCTCTGCGGACGTCCTTTAAACTAACAAGCAGGCGACTTTCCCTATACAAGAGCGTCTGAAATATCCCAGATGACATGGGGTTTAGGCTCTTGTACAACGGTTCTATGGTGGTCTCTATTCGGTAAAATCATACATGCTAGTGAAGTTGTAAGTAAACCGGGGGTAAAACAAAAATGAGTATTTGCATACTGTTTCCAGATCCCAGTTCATTCCTAATAAGATGTTAATTGTTTCTTGACTAGACTCTTCCTTCCCCTGTACTTTCTTTCCCCACCCGAATACCCTGCATAGAAAAACAAAACAAACAAATCAGCAAGAGAGCAAAAACAGGATCAAAAGACCAATTAGCTGACAGCCAATATATATGGACATTACACAGATTTGAATAGAAATTTAAATTCAAAGACAGTAGCTTATACTTGCTACAAGAATTGCATGAAACTGACCCACTAGATTTTGGAGATTTGCTCGACTTATTGCCTCCACCTGCAGGGGTCTTTTCTTTCTTAGGGTTTAGAGTACCTTGATGCACAACACCACCTTTCTTGCCATCAGCACCTGCAAACAAGTTTACAGTTCCAGAAAATTAGAACATTAGAGAATGTTCATAAATGCAAAAATCTAACGAGCAACCAAAATGATAAAAGATCTTTACTTGACTTCTGAGGAGTCTCTACTTGAGCCTTTTTGTTAGCACCTTTAGCAGGTCTCTTCTTTTCCTGTAAGAAAATATCAAGATATGATTTGCCTGGAAAAGAGAGAGAACTCTTACTCATGTTAATAAAAAAAAGTAATGAAAGCTTACCTTTGGAGTAGGAGTTGGGTCTTCTTCATCTGAGCTCTCAGCACCATTATCACTCCCCTCCATATCCTGCACAGTCATGAAAACAACACCCAATGTACCGGCTCTGGGAAATTCACAATATAGAATGCTCCATAAAGGTTCTGAAAACATATAACAAAAAGTCTCATGAGATAGCGATTAAAATTATGAAGCCTTGAACAGGTTTTCCCAAGAAAACCACAGGGTATTCAAAGAACAAACAGGAATACCAAGAAGATGAAACACATATGCATACGTAAATCAATAGTACATTAAAAGATAACTAGGCTAGTGAGATTCAAATACCTCATCCCCGGGGTCAATAACCTTCACCTTCTTAGCTGCAGAAGCATCAGGTTTGGAAGCCTTTCCATTCTTCTTAATGTCAACAGGGAAATCCTCAACATGAATTTCATCCTCATCAGATAGAACTTCTGAACAATAGTTGGTAGTGATCACCACAATTACACAAATTCTAATCAACAAAATTTGTGTTAATGATAGAAAATTGGAAATTTCAGTAAAAAATTCATGGCATGAGACACCAAGTGTACATTAAAAGAACTTTAAGCATCTAAATATACCTTGAGGCTTCAGCAGCTTTCCTCCAAGGCATGCAAACTCCTCTGGATGCTTGGGGTACTTCACCAATTTCGTGAATTCCAATAACAAGTATCTAGCAGAAGTCCCAACAACACCAACACCTAGAGTTCCTAGAGACAGAAAAATGAAATAAATGAAAGGATAAGCCCTGCGTCCAGCGATGGATCGATCGAATACAACTACAGAATAAGTTTCACAACAATTTCATCATGAAGACAAAAGCTTACTTTTGTAGAACATCCTTGCTCCAGTTACAGCTCGCACACCAACAACAATAAATCCCAACGTTTGAGTTACTCCTGCCCAATGGACACTAAACAAAGCCATATCAACTGGTTGGTAATCCCCTATCTGAAAATAACAAACCCCAAGTGTTAGTCAATCGGTAGTTATGCTCCTTATGCTGTTAGCGAGTTACTGTTAAAAAGAGGTAACAAAAGAACATACTTTAAAACTGAATGGCAACAATTGTGAGCACTAATAGTATTCAATCTTGAAAGTTAAGTTTCATTTAGATAACTGTCAAACCTAAGAAAATGGGATCTAAAAACATACCTAAGGCTAAGGAACAGCCCCAAAAAGGAAATCTTTTTTAAATACAAAGTATTATACCCCAAATACCCAGTACACGTATCAAATGCAATGTAAGAAAACAAATGATTCAAGAACTAAAACATATGGAGAATCCAGAACTCATACCAAAGAATATAAATTAAAGGCTAATGCATGATTCGCCCATGTATTCTCACAACTAGAGTCAACACCACTACAACTATAATTATAATAAAGATTCACTCAAAAATTGAAATTCAAAGTAAAGACCTGAAGAAAGGGGTACTCACTGCAAAAGTGAGATGCAAGAAGCAATTACTCTCTGAGATCTCTGTGCAAATTGTACCATATCGATATATGCTGAGATCAAAATATGCTACTTCATAGACCTGTGTAAGATTTAGCAGCACCGCGTAAGCCTTATTGATAGTTCTATAATTATTTTCAATCTGCAATCAAAAAGAGATAACTTACTTAGTAGAATTTGAGGTAGAGGAAAAGAGACTGTGTATCAGGAATCTAAAAGCACATGAAAACTAAAGAGAGACTTACCTGCATCAGCATATGGCTTCCCAACACCTAAAAAAATCAAAGCTAAAAACCACATAATTGACTGATACAATATAGAGAAGAAGATTGAAAACTTACGGAATCTTAAAGATTAAGTTTATTACTCATAGAATGAAAAGTAATACAAAGCAAGAATGTTGTTCAAACTAATTGAACACGTACCAAACCGACAAAATAAAACAAATAAACTAACTTAAACTGCTGAGCATGAGTCACGTAAGTGACAAACTAAAACAGTAAAACCAAATTCAACTTAGACTACTGATCATGAGTGTCCGTAACTGTGACATTAAGACCTAAACGATTCAGCACATCCTGTTGGAATAATGTCTGGTCTTCTTTCATTTTTCGAATTTCTTCTTCTTGTTTTCGGACCTTTTCACGCAGTTCTTCAGTTTCTTGATTTGACTGCATAACCGCTACATGTCTTCTTGTTTTTTTCCCCTAAGACCTCAGCACAGATGTCGTCTTCATTTCTAGGTTCCGATCCTTCTTCCATGCTTTGCTCTTTGAGAACGAGCATTTGATCCTACACAAAGATCATGTATAAGTAATAAGAAGAACCTAAATATACAGATTTAGATACAGAGGCACGTTAAACAGATCCCAGAAAAATTCCATTTACGTTTCATGGATAAGGTTATAGTTCCATATGAACAAAAACGGTGCAACTTAACACCTTTATTCACATGATGATAACTTACATATCGTCTGTGTGCCTCGTCGCTCAGCCAGATTTGATTGTTAGTTGTTTTATCAATCACGCGAGTGTGTGTGTCATGGAACACTTGGATATGAGAGTAATTTCCCGATTCCATACTCTGTTTCATGAAGAATAAGATCCAATTTTTTTAGCAATTTCATGTGTTACAATAGATCATACTATTCAACTAACCAGAAATCGGTAGTTAGGGGTACAAATGAATACCTGCTCATGACGCACAACAAATGCCATGGAACCACTGCAATGGTTGTACTGAACCTTTTCCCTGTTTGCGGATCCAGCTAACGACCGTTTCTGCAATTTCATTTAAATTATCATTACATACATTAGTAAAGCATTTTTATAGCCACCAAATCTAAATCAGTGCAATACCTTAAATTCAGGTGAAGAGAAGTGGTTGCAAAGCCACTCCCAGTTATCCTGGGGCACATCTTTGTATGGCTTAGCTTTAATTTCTTCGATGGAATGAGAGGAATCGACCAAACTCTTGAAATAGGAGGACATCAAACTCCTATGACTATTATACTTTTTTCCCATTGATCGGTGTAGAAAATCCCAGATAAAGGGACGCTGAGGTCCACCCATAACTTGTCCTGCAACAATATAAAAGTTAGGATCTCAAGTCAACCTGTAGTTTACAAGTAAAATATTGTACACGATTAAACATACCTTAACCCTTTCCATTAAGGTTTCTCTGTCATGCAATGGAATATTTTTCCATGATTTGTATTCCTAGTGAGCAAAAGACCTGACAATGACCAGACTCTTTAAACTTCACCGGCAATTTTCGATCCTTCGTCATCGCTAGTAGTCTCTCAAGCCCGACTCCCCGACTTATTTCCCTTGTGTTTCGTTTTTTGGAAGTTGATTCTTGAAACAACAAAAAAAAACATGTTGAAAATGTCAATATTGAATACTCACAGAACAAACAAACATAACATAACAACAATATTTGATATTTCAACAATATTTGTGATTTTTCATACCCGTAGAAGCAGTGATTTGGGATGCCATTTGTAATAGGAAAAACTGAAAAGAAAAGTATAGAAGTGTACGCGAAGTACAAAACCAAGGATGCTTCAAGATTATCAAAGTCTAAACATTCTTGTGGAAATAAAAAGAAAGCAACATGACAAATGGCTAAGGCAATCCATGAACGAGCAGATATGTTCAAAATCTGAACCATATTGGTCATACTTCATTTACAAAAGTTGGATGACAATACTTTAGAAAAACGTCAACAACCACATTGTTAGGAGACATCACAACTGCAAATCCTATAGATGCACTATCCCATAGTAGTGCTGCCTCTCAGCTAGTTTAGCTTAAAGCATTAATTTAATAGTTGCTTAATAAAATTAGACAAGAAAGTATAATGCTACAATTTTCTAGTGACCATATTGACTCCTTCCTGCCTACTTACAAGTACCATTAGGAACATCATAACAAGCAGCATCTTCTTAGGGAATTACAGATGTGAGAAATTGGGATTGATTTGATTCCATGAAAGAGGAACACATCAACAACCATACTTAAAAACAAAAAATAGATGTAAGTAATTGGAATTGACTTGATTCCATGGAAAAGGAACCCATCAACAACCATAAACAAAAACAAATAATTAGAATTGATTTGATTCCATGGAAGAGGAACCCATCAACCACCATACTCAAAAACAAAGAATTGGAATTGATTTGATTCCATGGAAGAGGAACCCATCAACAACCGTACTCAAAAAAAAAAGAATTGGAATTGATTTGATTCCATGGAAGAGGAACCCATCAACAACCATACTCAAAAACAAAGAAACAGATGTAACTAATTGGCATTGATTTGATTTCATGGAAGAGGAACCCATCAACAACCATAATCACATATTTGCATTGAACTGATTTTATTGCTCACAATCGAAGTACCAAAATAAATATGATTTAAGGAAAAATGTAATGTAAAAGAAAAAATATAATGTACCTTAGGATTTTGATGAAATAAGTTTCTGAGAAGATGAGATGTAAATGTTCCATCGATTCCTTAGGGTTTATATAGCCTAAATTTTGGATAAAATTTGAAACCAAAAAAAAATTAGCGCGAAACATCCCGCCAAAAGAAACTAAAACTTCAATTTTCCTCGCAAATTAGTTGCTTGATTTACGAGAATCATTATCTAGATTTATTTTGGAGGGAGTATGAAATCGACAGCGAGAAATAATTTTGCTCAGTTTTAATCGGAGATTGTTACTCAATCTGGTGAAATCTATATGCAGAGGAAGATACCAAAAATTCTTAATATGGAAGATTTCATTCCCAATCTGGAAAATATCTTATGGTTTGGGAAGATGGATGAAAGAAAAAAACGGACCGAGTAAATGAAGATATTCTTTCTCCTCCTTTGGGTTAGGTAGGGAATATTAGAGTATCTTAAGAAAGTCGCACATACCTTATAAAATCAGACACACCATCGTTTCATGACAGCCAATCAGAGACAAGTAGGGTGAATATGGTTTCGGTTTTCCGCTGGAACCGGACCGAAGAAGACCAATTAGGAATAAATCAAACCGAACCATTTACTAATGTATTGGTTATGGTGTAGAAAGTGGAAAACCGATAGTGTTGGTTTTGGTTTGATTTGACCTCTAAAAACGAACAAAAAACCATTGGAAAACCGACTAATTTTTAAACTTAATTTCTACCATGATTTACAAGTATTAGATTATATCCATTGATTTAGAGGATAAATAGAAACCCTAAATCTAATATTTCATTATGATACTCTCCCTCTTTCTCTTTCTCATTCTTTCAGTCACCTCCCTTCTCCACCCCTAACTACAGCAGCCACTGATGCAACTCGACTTTCTTCTTCCATTTTTCCTTCTTTTTTATTTGTCAATAACTAAATTAAGATATATTATATATCTTCTTTTGATCTCTAGATTTAGAGTAAGCTTTAACTATTCTGGATATTTTTTTTATTTTTTTTGCCTGTATATTTGTGTAAACCAATACTATCGGCATCTAAGATTTTTTTGCCTGTAAATTTGCGTAATGTTTTTTTTTGTTTGAGTCATTTGACATAATTATTAGTTAACCAAAAACCACTGGGACAAACCGAAACCGGCTGGAACCATTTGAAAACCGAACCAATGATTAATGGATTGATTTGGTTTAGATTTTTAGAAACCGATAGTATTGGTTTCGGTTTGGCTAGAAACCGAACCAAAACCGACCATGAACATCCCTAGAGACAAGCACGTCCCATTCTTTACTCCTGTACCTCTTTATCACGTGTATAGGCTACAACTAAAGCGTAAATTAGTTTTGTATGGTCTACGTTTTAAGTGATATTGAACAACATTACAGAACTGACCCCACTTTAATTTCTTAACATTGCTTTCAATAAAAAATTCAAGGGAAAAATAGGAAAACCAAAATGTACTGCTTCAATTACGGTAGTAAGGAGTGTTCCTTTGTATAATATAATATAATATAATAATAATATAAATAGAATAAAATACAATAGATGAAAAAATGATGGATCACGTAAAATGCAACAAATACTTTTTTTTAGGAATTTTAGTATGCCACTCTTCGTATACCCAACTTTCAACTTCACTCATCACATTATAACAAATGTAAAAAATGTTTCTGGTTGTATCCTAGAAAAGTAAAAAATGTTTTATGACCCTTTTACCATAATATTAAAAAGATATTTGGCTACTTAATGTTATAAAATGGCTTGCACTTTAAGTATTTTTAGCCTCCACCCTTGATGGTGATTCTATTTTAATTATGTTTATGGTTTATTTTTTACAAGTGCGATGACAATTTTCGGGCATCGTAATATTCAAATCGCCGGTCAATATGTTTTGTCAATATGCTAGTATGTTGTTCTCGTTATTTTCCAAAAGTATTCAGGAAAGAGTTCTTTGTAACATTTTGTAATAAGTTACTTATGCTTTCAATAATTTGAAGTTCATCTACTGGTGTAAAACAAATAAGTCTGATCTTAAATCCTTTAAAAAAAGTTGATACACACATTTGTAGGTTTGAAATTTTGGATACTGGTTTATTCCTATCTTTTTGAGAAATTTTAAATGAGTTTAGAAGTTTTTGGACATCAAAAAACTTGAAAATTTAGCTGCTTCAACTCAGATAAAAGATTGAATATATTTATGTGGCTCATCTGGAGGCATAGATGTTCATTTTTTAGACGATGCAAAATTTAAATGGGTTATTTCATTTTTTTTGATACACAGTTTATATTTGATTGCAAGTGTGTTATATCTACTGACAATATGCATACTTCAGTTTGGAAACCTCCAATGCTATTTGGCTATGAAAATCAACTTTGACGCTTCTTTTATAAATGAGCATTCAATTCCAGGTGTGTTTAAAGGAACATGCGAACATATCCGCAATAACATCTCTCAACATATCATGACGGAATCTGATGCCAACCTCGCTAGCAAAATATATTGGGTGGTCGTCGTGGATGTCCATTGGTCGTTTACAGATAGAACACAAGCTTTCCTCAGCGAAAATGGAATGCCCTTTCTGTAATGGAGGATATGGCTGGCAACGGATGAATATCCGTCGGATATTTAGAAATCCCTATCTGATAGGGTAAGCGTTACCGGATATTCGATATCCGATAATATCCTATAGGATATCAAAAGTCAGATATCGATTCTGAGCTATCGCATACCGGATATTTATTTGATAACATCCGGTTCCGACTAAAAAAACTTAATAACCTTGTAAAACATGTTCATGATTGATATTTATCGAATATTTATCCGATAATATCCGAAATGAGTATTCCTTACTCTTCTACTTAACTCAAAATTATGGTAACATTCAAATAAGCTCATGTTCTATCGGACATCAGATATTAACCATTCGGATGGAGTCTAATCCGATTCCGATGTATTAAGGAAAAAATATTCGATAAAATATCTAATACAATATTCGATATCCGATACAACGGATAAAATCCAATATATATATTCTCAAATATTCGGAAACGGATTCCGGATATCGGATAGATGTTGACAGGCCTAGTGGTGGACGAAACTGAATTTTCTCGGCAACTGACTGATTCATTCCACAAACTCCATTTTTATTAATTTATTATTATTTTTATAAAAGTTAAATTTTTATTTGTTTGTATTCTTTTTACTATCTAAAAAAATATTTCATTAAAATTTATCTTTTACATGGAAGGTAAAGTTAGCTCGCTGGTATACTAGCACGATAACATGTTCAACTAATGTAATAGTACGTTGTTGGAACTCGCTAGTAGGCTAGCACGACAACATGTTAAACTAATGTAATAATATGTTGTTAGAGGTTAGCTTGTTAGTCTTCAACATATCATCATTTAAGGAGACTGTCAGGTGGTAGTCAAGTGTCTAACAGATAGATTTATCTCAAGCATAGTCAAGCATGTCCCAGAATCGGACAACACTACAACCCACTCCCTAGCGGATTATGCCTTCTCTCACAAAGTCCAAGCTATGTGGACAAGTACTAACTCCCAGCTGATATTGTTTCTCTTTGGATTTAAACCACCTAAATTAGTTTGTTTTTTTTATATTTTTTATATTTTTCTTTTGTGTACCAAGAAACAATTAGCACGACAACCTATTCAATTAATGTAGTACTACGTTGTTGGAGCTTAGATTGTTAAACTTTCAACTTGTTAATGTAATACTCTTTATCTAATAAATAAAATAATAAAACCTTTTAATAGAAAAACATAAATTAATTTTTCCGTATTGGTTTTATATCAGTTAGATGACAAAACCACCCCTAAGGACAACACATACATACCCATATTTTCGAGGGCGCTAATGTAATTTCAAACATTCTCAAAACTTGGAAAATAGACAACTCCCGAATAAGGAAAATTAAAAGAAAAAAAAATTAAGACAACATCCCTGATGTGGAAAACTAAAAGGATTTTTTTTTTTTTAAATTAGACATGATCGGTTTTATAACAGTGGATGACGAAACCACCCTCGAGGACAGGGCATATGGTTTGATATTCATGAGGGCGAGAAAGTAGTTTCAGCAGAGACATTCTCTAAATAGACTCTACTTGGGAATAGAAGAACAATCAGAATTAGACTCTTCCCAAGTTTGCAGTCGGTGATGGATCAGTTTATAAAGGAATCAAGTTAATGTTAACAATCTCAATGATCATTTGGTCGAAACATATGACGAAGATGATGAAACGTTGAATGAATACAATAATGACATTTTGGACGAGATAGTGGTGAATGGTGAAGACAGCGAGATAGAGTGATCACACTATTCTTCGCTTTTGAGTTTTTTTTTCTTTTTCTTTAAGCAGGTTTATGAGTTAGTCTTGAACACCAGGTGCTTTTTATTTTACTACATTTAATCATAGGTCCACTGTTTTCATTTTAACACTTTATGATCAGCAGATTTTAGTTTTTTTTCCTTCATTTTGACACTTTATGAGTTGGTCTTGAACACCAGGTGGTTTTTATTTTATTAAATTTAATGATAGGTCCAGGTGTTTCTTTTTCATTTAATTATAGGTCCACTGTCCCGTTTGCTCAATCTGAAGAATGCCAGTCCAGGTCCTTCCAATCGTTTATTTTACAGTGTACCGCAAAAACGTTAAAATCTTATTGTTATTATTGTGACCCATTTTAAGTCTTATAATCAACAAACAAATTTTACACGATATTCTCTCCAAAAAAAAGAGAGATTTACAAGATATTTTATCTCGCTTTTAAAAGAGAGATTTCATCAACTTTCCATACATGTCGCTCCACACTTTAATTTAATTTAGGGCATTCTTTTATATACCCCCATAAAATACTAACGGTACCCCCATTAGTTAGTTATGGTAGTTTTAATTTGGTTAACATGAAAATCATGAAATTATTCAAAATTTTGAGATTGATATCCCTTTCAAAAATTTATTATACAACATATATATAGACGTAAAATTATATTTCTAAATATGCAAAATCTTTCTTCCAAATATAGAACATTATTTTGACTGTGAGATTAATTGTGAGATTATATACTAAAAATATTATATCTTATGGAAGAACATAGAAAACCCTAGCTAGGTAAATCAACTATGGAATCGTTAGAATCCCATTTGGAAGGTCCGGGGATTGAATCATATTAAGATGAACCGTAAGGCTTTTTATCAAATCATGTTTAAACAAAACCCACGAATCAAAATCTCTTTAGAATCCTTAAATTACAATCGATTGCAAAGAAAAGGCATTTTATCAAACGAAGAAGGTATGTTGTACAAAACAATAAGTTTTCAAATTAGGCTAAATAAATTTTAACATAATATTAATATCAATGATCATGAGTTCATGAATCATGATTGTTTTATTGATAACCTCTACAAACTATTCATTTTAATTCTCCTCATCCATCACTATTGATACAGTAAAAAGAAATTAACCAGACGAAAATTTTTATTCCCAAAGAAGAGAACTAAAAAACCAAGATTAAGATTTTTTGCGAGCTAACATTAGCTTCAGACATTCCATTGTTTCGTGTAGAGGAAGTGAACAAATTCCAAAAGAAAATTTAAAGTTCGAGACTTTTACAAAGAGAAGGAAGAAGAACAAAAACTCTGTAATAAAGATGGGTTTGTTTTTTTATTTATGATTTGTTATTCGGGGGTATAATTATTTTTTGAATTTGATAGGGTAGGTGGATAAATGTTGGGGGTATATAGATAAAGGGGTATAGTTAGTATTTCTGGGGGTATATAGAATAACACCCTTAATTTATTAGGAGATAAATTTATTCCTCAAAATACACGGAAAAAACTCACCTAATTTATTAGGAGATAAGTTTGTTCCTTAAAATACACGGAAACAACTCAATATTAGTGACATATACTATTCCAAAACTGAAACATAAAGATCCTAATAAGAAGATATGTCTGCAAGTTGCAACAAGAGAAAAAATACATACAAGAGGAACGAAAATGAAGAAAGATTTGGGCGGAAATTCCCGCTTTTATATGGTGTTTCAATTTTTCAGTTCCCTCCAAATTCAAGATCTATCGTTATATAAAGTATATGAAATCTCTGAAATCTCTATCCAGGGGTTAGTCCACGAATGAGTTTGAGGGAGTTTAATGTATTTTGAATCTTGGGGATTTTGAGGGAGCGTAAGAGAGTGTGAGGAGTTTGAGAGAGTTTGGTGTTTTGAGTGTGGGGAGTTTGAGAGACTCTCCAGAAATCTCTATTTTTTTGAGAGATTTGGAGTGAGGAAAAAATACACTATAAACTCCCTAGAAGTCCCCCAAAAACACAAACTCCCTAGCATTCTAATTTTAACGACTAACAGGGAGTTTGAGAGTTTCTTTCAAACTCCCCCACGACTAACGGGGTTTTTTAGGGAGTTTGGGAGACTCTTCTAAACTCTCCCACGACTAACAGAGATTTCGAGAGACTCCTTTGAACTCCCCCACGACTAACAGGAAAAAACCAAACTACACCCAACTCCTTTGAGGACTAACACCCTGTATATAATTTTTTTCTCCATTGTTTCTCAAGTTTTGAAGTTCAACCTTCTACTGCTCCAAGCAATAAATCTTCCCTCTTCTCGTTTTATATTTCTTTTCAATTATACTGTTTATCAAATCTCGTTAGTGATTATTATTATCAATGGGTTTTAGTTGATTTTTTTCTAAATCTATTTTTATAGCAATCTAATAGGGTTATAAGATTTATCTCATTTTAGATGTAGTATATCTCTTAGGGAGGTCTATGATTCCATAATTTCGATCTTTCTTAAGGGGGTCTGTTCTTTATGGCCGACTCTTAATTGTAGATTGATTTTACTATTTTTATTTATTTATTTGTGAATCTAGAGTGCAGACCAAATAAAGATAGAGTTCATTATCATGATTTTTTTTCCTTCTAGATATGTCTAATTACATAATAATGGAATGTAAAAAACTAATGTTAACTGGTCTTATAAAACTTCTTCTGTTCAGAAGTATCTCTTTGAATTTTTTATTTTTTAAGGGTCGTTTTCAAGGAGAAGAAGGAACTGAAGAATGACTTCTAAGGTATTACTAGCATAATTATTAGTAGTTATTATAATTACAGTTGTTTTAAATATGGGATAATGATTTTATCATTGTTGTAGAAACGACAGGTAGCTCTCTCAAATAGGGGTCAAAAAGTTTACACAGGGTCGAGGTCATCATTAAACACCACAAAATGGTACATATCTTTTACTACTAATTACTATTCAAAAAAATTTTACTCTATCACTTGTAATTTATATTTTTGCTTACAACTTATGAGCCTCTCTTTGACGTGGAACATGAAAAAATTTCGGAAGAACCCACACTTTTTGAGGTCTGTAAAGAAAGCATCGTCGAAGGAGAACAAAGAGATGATATTTACAATGAGTTTTTTGGAAGAAGATTTAAAAGAAGAGACATGAGCATTCTTCCTTTTGAAGATTTGATTGAAAACCTAGAAAATAAAATTTGGAAGATGCAAGCAGATTGAATTATTCAAACTAGAGATATCGATTCAAATGTTGAAATTTGATGAATAGGTCAAGTTATGAATATACGGTTTCAAGTTTTTAGTGTTTAGAACTAGATGAATTCCAATTTATATATTGTTTTTAGCCCATTTTCCAAAGTAATGGTAATCACATATTTAAATATTTGATTTAATAGAACATAAACATTTTGTGTTCAACATATGTTATGATTTTCTAATTGTAATAAAAAACGAATCACGAAAATTGAATGAACTTTTTTTTTATTATTTTCGTTTGCGGTTTATAAAAAAGCTTGTAGAGACAAATAATTTTGTCTTTGAAATTATCTTCTAAGAAAAACAAGTAGTCCTTAATAAAGTATTTAGGGACCAAAAAAACCTCTTTAACGAAGTAGAAAGTTGTCTGAGAAATTCATTTTCTAAGGAAAACTGAGTTGTCTTTGAATAAAGCATTTCGAGGCGATTTTTTGGACGAAAAATATTTGTCTTTGAATAAAGCGTTTCGAGGTAAACTGAGTTGTCATTGATGGAATATTTTGGGACAAAACATGTTGCTTTTGGAGCAAAAAAATTTGTATTTGAAAGTTCGTTTTAAAGGCAAAATGAATTGTCTTTAATAAAAAATTTAAAGACAAAATAAAATCTTTTGGAGAGGAGGAATTTGTCTCCGAAAATTCTTTTTAAGGCAAGAAATTTGGTTTTTTGGAGACGAACAAGTTAGTCTCCAAAAATTTGATATTCAGGGGCTATTTATATTGTCTCTAATTAAATTAATTCGAGACAATTTTTTTTTTGATAATAACTATTAAAGACAAATTAAATTGACACAAAACTTCTGTTTTGAGACAATTTTTTTGGTCATAAATAGTTATCATTAAAGACAAATTAAATTGACACAAAACTTCTGTGTTTGAGACATTTTTTTGGTCTAAAAAAGTTATCATTAAAGACAAATTAAATTGACGCAAAACTTCTGTTTTTGAGAAAATTTTATTGGTCTTAAATAGTTATCATTAAAGACAAATTAAATTCACACAAAACTTTCGATTTTGAGATAATTTAATTGGTCCTAAATAGTAATCATTAAAGGAAAATTAGTTTGTCCTTGAAATTTACATTTTTGCGACAAAAAATTTGCCCGCAAAAAAAATGCCTTTTGGTGGCTAATCTTTTTGTCCTTAAAATAACTTTCGCAGACAATTTTATTTCGTTGGTGAAAGAGACTTTTATTAACAACAAATTCTTAGTTGTTAATTAATTTTTCTCGTGATCGTTCATAATTTTGTCGCGAAATACTTTCCCGGACGGGGTATTTGAGACAACTTCGTGACAAAAAAATTCATCTCAGAAAATATTTCGAGACAAAAAGTGGGATTTCCTGACAAATTTTTTTGACAAATTTTCCTACGAGCTTTGATAGTTTAAAATATCATTCAAGAAGATGTTAAATAATATATTATTGAAATATATATAAACTACTCAACAACACTATGTCTGAGGAGAAAAAGATGAAGAGTGCTGAACTTGAGGGTTATAGAGAGGAGAAGATGATAGGTGCGTAACAACAGAAATAATAAATGAAGAAGGCAAAAAAAGACAAATCTATCTAAACAACACCTCATGAATGTATATTTACACTCAAAAACTAAGACCACACAGTTGGTGTCACTATAATATAGTGATAAAACCATTGAATGATGATGTCAGTGACCTGAGTTCGTAACTCGCATACGCCAAATTCTTTATAGATCAAAAGAAAAAGAAAACTAATACCACTCCAACAATTAAACAATAAACCCTTAGTTAGATTTTACTTCTTATTCTTCTCCGTCTCCACCACCTTCTCTTGTCCATCTTAATAAATTAAATATTTCTATTATCTAACTAGCATACTAAGTACTATTCTTAACTAAAAAAATTAACCCTTGTTCATTAAATGAGTTTTTTAATAAAGTTAACGTAAGTTTTTTGGATGCTCGATACATCTAGGTTCTAGAAAATATTTCCCTAAATTTCCAGTAATGGAATCTTCCGTAATAATGATTTATCAATTAATGGCCAATTAATTCGTCTTTACATCTGAATTAAACTATAAAAAAATAAGGAATTATAATAAAAATTACTAAAAATTCAACCTAGGATTTTGAATTCATTATTTATAAATAGTCTTGTTTAATGAAAAGGGAAGGTTAATGGAGAAAGAGAAATCGAGAATAGGCCTATTCGAAACCCATTTAACAAATATATGTCCGTTTTTTTCAACTTTTCAAATATATGCCTGTCTCCACTTTTCCATCCATTTTGATTAAGTCCCATTGTATTTTTACATATTTATCCTTTACTCATTTCCACGTTGACTTTCTTCATCATTTTTAAGGTTCGTTGATCTAGGTTCAGAATCGTTTCACCATTTACAGGTTTGTTATATCATTCCCCCAAAGGGTTAATTGTTCACAAGTTTAGGATTTAGGATTCAGGTTTTTTCATTTAGGGTTCATCATTCTCAATTTCAGGGTTCAGGGTTCCCAAGTTCAGGGTTCAGGGTTTTTAGTTTGTGGGAAATCAACCTTCCACAAACAAGATGTGGTTCAGGGGTAAATAAGACTTTTTAATAGGTGAGATAACTGTCACCTTGCACTTAACTGGATGGAATCCGTTTTTTCAAAAAAGCAGTGGGACCAAGTCAAAACAGGCCTATATTCAAGAAGTTCAAAATATATATATATATATATACTAAAACGCAAAGAAAAAAAGAATAAGCATATATTTCCAAATTGCCCATGGAGAAAAAGACAAATAAAATTGATAAAATCATAGTCAAGGTTGGTTGGGCTTTTGTAGATGTAATTAGAAAAATTAGAATTCAAAAGTAGATTGTTTTTTCCTCCTGAAGCAAGATTGATTTTATAAACAATGAGGGGACGGGAAATAGGAAAGTGGGAGCGTGAAATAGGCATAATCTTATGAGATGTATGTTTTTCTCTGTCTTTTTGCATAATATTGATGGAAAGACAACGAAAGCATGAAGATCCTGAAAGCCAAATTAACAAAAGTACCTTTAGATCAAACTCTATTGACATTCTTATCTTGATATATCAACAACATCTTCAAATTGTGTTTTATTCTTGTTGTCAATGTTTATTTTATTATTTGATTAGGTTCCTTTACTTTTGCATTACACCAAATTAAAATGGTCTGAGAGTTAGAAATGAAAAAAAAAATTGTCCTTGATTTGATTCTTCAGTTGTTTTTGTGACAACTTGACATACATAATGCAAATGTTTCTGCCAAATAATAGAGCAAAGTATACCGTTGTAACAACTTCACATACAAATGCACTGCCATTAGATGCAAGAGGACTGTATCTAACTGCAGTGCCGACATCGTCTAGGGAGAAACCTGATGACATTATCCGCGAAGCTTGCAAATGGAGGCCCGAGCTAGCAAAAATCAAATTTGAAGCAATGGATACTCTGGAAGCTTAGCTTGATAAAGAAAGTTTCACGGCTAATTGCAGAGACTCTGCCATTGGACGATATGCATTCTTTTTTTCTGGATAAGAAAGTTGAATATATTAATTAAGCAATATAGTACACGAGTTCTGCAATTTCATTTTCGTCGAAAACATTAGAAATGATACTTTTTTTTTGAATTTTCTGAATATGCTTCGATAAATATTGTAGTCTTCTTATTCTTACTTCTTTTGTTACTGAGTCTGTCGTTGTATTGAGGTATCTGTTGATGAATTTAATCTTGGCTTGTGGACGATATGCATTCCACAATCGCATTCCATGACCGGTTTTATTTTTCGAGCACAATTCCTCGCCTTTCTTGGCCCAAAGTTGGGAACTGCCGTTTTTTCCGAAACAATGACCGATACATAGTCACGGGATAAATTTTGAAACCCACTCTACAGTTACATTTGTTTTTTTTCCTCGCAAAACGATTCAGTTTCAACATTTACTCTTTCTGAGTCTTTCATCAGCCAAAAACACACACTAACCCTAGGATTTCTCTAAACCCATCTTCTCGGTAAAATTTTCTCTCTTAAACAAGATGAAGAAGGGGATTTTGATGGGGTATTTCCAACGTCTAGCCGAAGAGATTATATTAAAGATTCTCAGTGACTGAAACGGTTCTAGAATGCAAATCGGTATGCAGGACCTGGAGAAGTCTTATTCGTCATCCATCCTTCTCCAAGATGCATTTACATCATTTGAATTATCCTGCTGTTGATTCTGGTAAGATGGATTTCATTGCTCTAACTTTTATAGGTGGTAGGATGGGGATTGAGAATTGTCGGTATTTTGAATATAATGAGAATCATGAATCTATTGAGAGAATTAGAAGGCTTAATATTAATATTCCATTTGGTGAGTCTACTAAAATTGTTGGTTCATCCAATGGTTTGATCTGTCTTTCTCGAAGATATTCAGAAGATAAAACTTGTATTTTTTAACCCCATCACCAGAGAGTATGTTATGCTTCCAGGACTTATTAAGAGAGTTGGAATGGATCGTGGGGTGAAAGGATTTGGTTACGATCCTTCAACCAACGAGTACAAAGTTGTAACATTAATGTTCGAGAACCAGGGCAAGTTTGGAGACACTTACATATACACTCTAGGGAGTGGAAATGGATGGAGAAATCTTGGAGAGTTCAAGTTTGGATCCAGAGCATGTCAGTGGGGACATGGTATCTTTCTCAATGGAGCTATATATTGGTGGACAATCTATCGAAAATGATTGTTAACTTCAATTTGGCTGAGGAGCACTTCTGTGAACATCTTTCACCACTTGTGCCTATTTTGTCATACACTGATTCTACCGATCATTTCAGACTATGGGCTTTGGATCGGTGTTTGTGTTTTGGTATTAATCTTCTTTTCAATAGATTGATATGTTGGGATGTGTGGCAATTGAAAAAGAAGGATGGTAATCATGGCATGAAAGAGCGAGAGGGACATCAGTCATTGGGTTGGAGTAGGATTATCAGGATTCATGCCATCAAAATATTTGCCATTACAAAGAGTTACAATGTCTTAACTAACATCCATAACTGTATCCAGATTCATGACCCAGAAGCTTCAGCCTTAAAAACAATTGTGGATTTTAAAGAATATATTGATCAAGTTTCCCCTCATAAGAACACCTTAGTTTCGTTGAAAGAATTAGGGGAAGAAGATACAAAGATAATGGCGTCAGTTGAAATTGCTGAAACAGAAAGCCATCATCAGCCCTTCAACCAGTTATAGGAGGATGAGACCACGGATACCTACTTATAAACAGGTAATCTTTGTTGAGATTCATTTTCAAATTGGATTAATATAGGTAGGACCACTGTTATTACATATATGTCTCCGTATCACCTTTATATGGGAATGCGCTCTTACTTTCTGATTTTAGGTTAAGCTACATTGCTAACCCTGCAGTGCACTTTGTATGTTTAATAACTTATTTTGTAAATTACTAAAGATGACTCAACTGTGGAAGTGAGGGCTTTCCCAGTAGTGTCGAGGTAATATATTTTCGTATTGCTTCAAAATATTATTTGCTAGATAGAGGTAGGAATCCACATTGATAGTTTATATATGTATTTTATGTCTGATACTGCAACATTAGTGTGTAATCACTATCATGTTACAAAAATTGCTAGTTTGAACAAAAAACCACCCAAGTGTGTCCTTCATTCATCCATAAAAATCATAAGAACCTACAGACAGAGTTGTCTGTAATAAGTGATAACAAGTTTCCATTCTGGTATTAACTTCAATCAACCTAATTGTTTGTCATCAATATGCATCTTTTCCATCTCTATGGGAAGGATCAATACACCAGGTATCTTGCAGGATTCGGAGCAATTTTCCTTGACAGCAAGGATTTTGACATCTACTTTGACCACAAACAAGATACGAGTTTGTGGTCACTTATTGAGGGACTTTTTGAGATAACTGCATAACAAGGATCACTTATTTAGAGACTTTTGGGGGTGCTTTGTGTGCATGCTTGAGAAATCTTATATAGTTTTCCTACAATAGCAGGACTAGACAAAAATCTTTTGAGGTTTTTGTTAGCCAATGTAATTTTTTTATGCTTGATCAGTTTGCTCTACAAGGTAGTTGCTTGAATTTTTTAGTTTTTAGCTCTTAATTTGTTCATTGTAAAATATGAATTTGTTTTCTTTATTCAAGTTTTTGCGAATGTACAACAAGAGATGTGAATACAATTAGTTGTTTCTAGGGGATCCCATACAAACATTACACCCCAATTCAAGCTGGAGTACCAATTTTATGTTACCCGAAGGATGCATTTGTTTCTCATTTTTACCATCTTTCATGATCTACACTTTTGCTTTTTTGGTTTTCACATTAAAGATGTAATTCTGAAATATCAAGTTTCTTTGTCAAATGTTGATTGTAAATATTGAAATTCTTATTACAGCAGATCTAAGAAATGATGTCATAGGCAATTCGTAGGGTTTCTTATCGTATAATTCAATGTTTTTGTGGTAAACATCATGTTTTTCACCCTGCACTTCTAGATATCAATTGTTGGTTATGCGAGGCTTCTTTGAATCATATAATCTGTAAGCCTGTTTTTTGGAATTGTTGAGGTGAAAAGGGGGCTGAACTCTGGCATTAGTGATTAGATTTCTGTACGGTTACTGCATGTAGGATGTTGGTAATTTGCGAGTTGTAATAGTACGTGCTGGTGATGTTAGTTCAGTTAGAAACTTAGAAATGATTCATGCCACTTTCTAAGTAAGACCAGATTTGTACAGCTTAGCAAGGATGAAGGTATACATATGAAAGAATCAACAACTTACTGGGAATCCTAATTGATTAATTATTTGACAACTTTTATTTTTATATGAATTCTAAACCTTCTGGTTATGTAATAACTTTATTGTGATTTTTTTTCCTATTTATTTTGTGCTACATTTATTCATGTGAAATTTCCACCTAATCATATTCTTTAGTTGCTTAATATCTGATATTGGTCTAGAGTCATATGATTAGGATTACTCAGGACTGAGGAAGCAATCTCTTTCACTTTGATGCTGATGCATGTGGTGTGTGGCCGTGGGGGAACATTATGACTACATTAGTTTTAGATTAGTTTTAGATTGCCTGTAAAACTCTTGTAACTGGATTTAGAGGTCGGAATTTAAAAATTGAAGTCCACAGTCACAGAGTTTTCATGTAATTTTAGTGTCATCACTGGCCCAAAAAGAGTTCACAGAATTTTTCTGTTTTCCCAGTGGATATAGCAGTGTTATTGTGGCTATCTTGATTCCTTAAAGATTCAAACCCTATCAAACTTGCTACAGGATTTAGCTTTGTAGTCTTTTACTGATAGAATCCGGTTTAATAATAAGAAAAAGAAAAGAAGAAAAAACCAGGAAGATATGTTTGTAAATCTACTTCAGACTAGTTTCAATATTTCATTATTCTTATATTTGTCTCAATTACTAGCTACACTATTTGTTTTCTACTCTTTAACTTTCTGAGAATTTCTACTTGTACAGCAGTTTTACTTCTCCTATTTTCCTTCTGGTCTTGCTGATTTCTAATTCTGCTATTTCATTAATTGCTAGATAGTTGATAGAGATAACTTCAGGTCGTGAGTGTAGAACCTAAATGTTCTATCATTTCACAAAGAGGCATCTACCCTTCACTAATGTGTTCCATTGTTATATGTAGCAGCTGAAGTTTTTGTTTGACTGTCCCGTGCAACAAAATCAAGTATATGCAAAACATTGGCTTTAGCTGCTGAAGCTTGAGGTAGCATTGAAGATAGGTTCATCATATATTTGTTAATCTGGCTCATGGTAGTGTCTTTGTTCTTCAATTTTTTTTTTTGTTGCATAATATGAAATGATAATGGACGCAGTAAGAACGTGAAAGCCAACTATCGACTAGACTCTGTCTGATTGAGAAGTCGTTGACATTGTTAATTGATATTTTATAATGTCTTCGTCTTCAAATTGTTGTTTATTGTTGTCACTGGCATTTTTTTTTTTTTAATTTTAAGATCTTTTACTTCTACTTTACAGAATGTTTAAAGGATCTAAGAGTTGAAATGAAGAAAGACTTGTTCTTGATTTGATTCTGAAGCTTTTTTGTTGCAACTTGACACACACAATGCCCTGCACAAATATAAACAAATAACTTAAAAATTCATCGTGACAACGGTTACTTCTCTCTAAATATTGCCTTTCACATGAAGCTCCATTATCCCAAACGCCTTCACCAGCTGATGCAAATTGACAAAGACTACGTCTTCCACAAGCGTTTCATTTCAACTTTAGCCAAAAATCAATCCTAGAATTTCTCTAAACCATCTTCATCTCTGTAAATCTTTTTCTGTTCCACAAGAAAAAGGGAAATATTGATTCCGATGGAGTATTTCAATTGTGTACCCGAAGAGATTACATTAGACATTATCAGTAGAGTACCAGCTGAATCGATTTTTGAGTGCAAATCGGTATGCACGGCTTGGAGAAATCTTATTTTTCACCATCCATCATTCTCGAAGATGCACTTTCAACATCATCTTAATCATCCTGCTGCTGCTGATTCTGGTACGTTGGGTTTCATTGCTTTGACTTTGGATGAGACTTTTCAGTATTTTGTATACAATGAGAATCATGAATCCGTCGAGAGCATTAGAAGGCTTAATGTTAACCTTCCGTTTGGTGGGCATACTAGAATTCTTGGTTCGTCCAATAGTTTGATCTGTCTTTCTCGAAGATTGAAAGAGGAAAAAACTTACATTTGTAATCCCATCACCAGAGAATATGTTATGCTTCCAGAAATTGTTAAGAGATTTGGAACGAGTCGTGGGGCGAAAGGATTTGGTTACGTTTCTTCAACCAACGAGTACAAAGTTGTAACTGTGATGTTCGAGTACTGGGGGTTTGTAGAAGCTTACATATACACACTAGGCAGTGGAAATGGATGGAGAAATCTTGGAAAGTTTAAGTTTGGATCCGAAGCACATCTGTGGGAACAAGGTATCTTTCTCAATGGAGCTATTTATTGGTGGGACAAACTACTGAAAATGATTGTTACCTTCGATTTGGCCGAGGAGAAATTCTGTGAACATCTTTCACCGCCTGCATCTTTTGATTCAGGCAATGATGATTTTAGAAATTATTGTAGACTATGGGTTTTGGATGGGTGTCTGTGTTTTGCTGGTTCTCTAGTTGTCCATGGAAATTGTAGACGTATATGTTGGAACGCGTGGCTATTGAGAAAGAAGGATGATCAGTCATTGGGTTGGAGTAAAGTGTTTAGGATTTACAACCACGATTTTTTTGCTGTTACCAAGAGTTACAGTGTCTTAACTTACATCCATAACAGTATCACCATCCACGACCCAGAAACTTCAACCACGAAATATATTCTGGTTTTTGAAGAATGTTTTGATGAAGTATTCCCTCACAAGAACACCTTAGTTTCGTTGAAAAAATTAGGGAAAGAAGATACGAAGATAATGGAGTCAGTTAAAATTCCGGAGACAGAAAGCGATGATCAGCCCTTCAACTAGTTGGAGGAGGATGAGACCCAGGATACCTAGCTACTTACAAAGAGGTACTTCGTTCAGATTCATTTTCGAATTGGATCAGTATATGTAGACTACTGTTACTATCTGTATACATGTCTTTCTCAAAATTTCAGTATTGCACATCACTGCATCCATAAATTGACCGTCACTTTATAAGGGAACATCAACATGTTCAGTCTAAACTAGATGTTTCTTATTTGTTAACTCTTGACCAGATTGCAGATATCTTCACAAGGCTCTACACAGTCCTCGATTCTCTATGTTAACATCCAAGCTCAAGGTTCTTGCTTCTCCCACCTGTTTCTTATTGACAGTTCGATCTGGTGCTGTGGTGAAGGATAACCCTCGCAGTGGTGTAGGTTAAGTTTCTGCGTATTTTCCGTTGCTTGTTACTGTCAGCTTTTGTTTTGACTCTCTTTCTCACCGAGTCTATATAAACTCATTTATGTTATTCTTGTAATGTAATGAGATTTTTCTCAAGTTTCTCCATTAATGAAATCATCGCAAACTCTTTAATTTTCGCAGGACCGTCACATTTTTCTCATGATTTAGTTGACGCCGTTTATTATGTCATTTCTGAAATTGTTCTGCGACGTTGTTGTGTTGTGTTGCTGATAATTTCGCTAAAGCATTATTGATGCGAGATTCTGATCCTATATCTTGACTCTTCTCATATCTTCTCTGCGAAGTAGAGAACGATGCCGCAGCTGTCCATCTCTTCACATTCTGCATTTATCACACGTATCTTTTCTTCCATCTATTTCTTGACACGTCTTCTGTGACCGATGCTTTTCAACCGCTCATGTCTTTTCGTATTAATGGTGTTTATTTCTTCTCTATATATTCTTCTTACTCTTCTTTCCATTTTCTTTTTACTTTCTATTCTCTTTTTATTCTCTCATCTCTGCAACTCTATTGTTCTTCCATAAATTCTGCCATTGCAACTTTTTCTTCTTTCTTCTTCTTTTAATCTTTTTAATTTCTTCTTCATCTCCATACTGTTCCCTATGTAGATCTTCACTGTTCGTAACTTTCTTCCTTTTTAATTTTTACCAATTAATCTTCCCGCTGGTGTTTTCCATGGATACATCGAGGTTAGTTTTCTTTTTTCTTTCTTATGGGTTTTGCTGAAATTGATCTTGCTGACTGCTTTATTTGATGATGTTGCTTATATGATTCCCATATTGTTTTTATTTCAGCAAAAACGCCTCTAACACCAAATTTACGGTTCAGAACCCTAATATTCCCAAATCGCAGCATAAGCTTGTTGTAAACAAAAGAAAGTCTGCGAATCATAAGGTAGTAAGAAACATTATTCTTTTCTAATAACAATATTGTTGCCTCTGTTTTTTATCTGGATTGTGATTCACAGGGTGATAAGGATGCCAACAAACCTCTCAAAAAATCTCGCCACCTTAAAACCGTTGAAACCTCTGTTCCATTCCACTTACTTATCTCTTCTAAATATCCCGCGACATCTTCGCAAGTTAAACCATTATCTCCAATTCGCGAAAAGGCTGCCTCAGATTTCATTTCTTCAACTGACCTTTCAATGATTGAAACCCCCCTTATTAATCCTTCTGTGAATGAAACTTCTTCTCTTCCTATTGATAATGTTTCTCAACCTTCTATCGTTGCCAGTTCTCTACCTGAGCCTCTTCCTTTTTCGAAATAAACCGTGGAAGGAATAGATATTGCTTTCAAAGTTTTGTCTGAGGTCCTGGATGATGGAAAGAAGTCTCCCATTGATCCTGTCAAGTCTGGTATTTGCGAAATTCTGAGTAAGTATTTTGGCTCTGACAGAGCTGCTTCGTAAACAGATTTGGAAAAAGAGTATAATGCTCTTCGTCTCAAAAATCAAAAGCTCCAGAATGTTTTGCTGGATCGCGACAATCTTCGCAAGAAGAATGATGAACTGAGAGGTATGATTTCCTTATCTATGTCTTCAATTTGCCTTTCTAATGAATTCATCCTTTCCATATTTAATTATCCTTGAAATCCCTCTTTCGCATGTTAAGCCTTAAACCAGAAACGAATAATGGAGAGATATCAATTTGAATCTGCTGTTGAAGAAGCCCATGTTGATAAAGAGATTTTGATGGATCAATATAATCAATTTGATAACCTCTATTCATACTCTGTTAATCATATAAATAATCTTACCAATGAAAATACCCAATTAGTTCGGAGGCAAGATTTATTGAGTAATGAAATATCTCGCCTCTCTTATTCTTTAACTAAAGCTAATCTAGGGATGAAATCTTTACCAGATGAGAATAAAACTCTATCTCAAGAGAAGCGAATTTGTTTAAATAAGATGGTGATATCTTCGCAACAACATAGCATCCTTCAGAAAGTATGTGATGACCAAGAACAATCTCTTCGCTCTTTGAGAAATGAACTTAAAGAAGTAACAGAGTCATCTATCGCTGAAAGAGATACACTCATTCAAGGTAGAATAGCTTTAAGTGTAAAGGCGAATCAACTTAAAGAACAATATTCCAAATTAGAAGAATCTTATTCTTCTCTTGCGAAGAAAAATGCCTTTCTTATTTCTAAAGAGAAAAATCTTCAGTCTCGACTTAAAGGTTTAGTTGGAGATAAATTTGATGATGCAATGGACCGTTGGGAGAATAGTTGTCTGACCTTGATTCAACAACTTATTTCGCAAAAGGAAGGTAGTCATAATAGTTTGACTGCCTTAACTATCTTTTCTTTGTCATATCTTTTGAGTTCTTCATCTTACTGAAATTTTGTATTCTACTTTTCGCAGAGTCTGAGAAAAATCTTCATTCCTCCATTTCTGTTTTGGAGGCTAAATATGCCAAAATTCGCAAAGAAAATGCACTACTCGTCTGTCCTTACTGGTTCTCCGACCGAGCAGAAAGAAGACTTGATTATCTTGCTTACTTTAAGGATATTCAAGATAGGAATCATCAGAGAGCACTTCTTCGTCAAGTTCATCTCCGGCTGAAGTCCTTGTAAATGATATTTTATTGTCCAAATCTCTTCCTCCTACATCAATCGAACCTTTGGAAGTAGATGATGATGAAATTCCTCGTGCTGACAGTGATTATGATTATGAAAGTGGTGGAGAATAGTCTTTGGAAGATGGAGAAGAGATCCCTTCTAAGGAAGCAACTGCTGGTGCTAATCAAGATGAAAACGAAAAAGAAATCTCTTCTAAAGAAGTAATTGCTGGCGATAATCAAGGTGGCGCGAAAAAGAAGTCCCTTCAAAGGAATTATTGTTGGTGAAGATCAGAATCGAAATGAAGAAGAGGTTGGCGATAATGAGAACATTGGCGAAGAGCGTCCATTATCTCCTACTGGAATTAATACTGAAGCATGAGCTTCTTATCTAGTTCTATCTTCTTGAATTGTTTCACTTTATTATTTCTTGCGAATAATATTCTTCAACCAACTTTGGAATTAATTTTCTCTTTTAGTATTTTGCTGGCGAGAAATAATGCCTCTTGTTTACTGATTCCCATACTTGCCTCTCATTATCTTTCTTGCGAGAAATGATCTGTTATGAATACTTATAAATATTTTGTTTTGTCATGTGGTCTTATTTTGCCTTCCTAATTAAAGGTCTTATTATGCCACCTCTTGTCATTGCGACAAAATCGCAGGACGTCCTTGCACTTTCATGCAAAAACCCATTGATCTTGCCTTAACTTTTTCTTTGTATTATTGCCTCTTCAGGAATGTTGCGACAATATGATAGGCCTAAATTTTTGCGAAAATAAAGCCCCATTACATTGCGTCTTGCGACGAAATCGCAGGACGTCTTCGCACTTTCATGCGAAAACCCATTGATCTCGTCTTATCTTTTTCTCTAGTATTATTGCCTCTTCAGGATTGTTGCACAAATATGACAAGCCTTAATACCCTTGCGAGTAAAAGCCTCATGACATTTGCGTCTTAAGACACTTATCAGCTCCCTAATGGAGGGTGCCGCCCTTATCTCCCCCTGGTTGCCCCTTCAAGGAGGCGTACTTCTACCATACAAGGTTAGCTCCTCCCATCCAGTCTTAACAACAACCAGTTGTTTTCGCAGCCTCTTATCCCTTTTACCTATAGGGTTTATGGTTACGAGACTGCACCCTAAGTGGGGTTTTCTTCGGGCCGAGTGCAGTATAAGCCAAGACTTGTCAAGAATGGCAAGGTACGCTCCAGACGCCCCTGGCACTCTTGACTCAACCGTGTACCTCGGCGCCTTGATCAGATTCTGCACTCCTTGGGAGAGTCCTTATTACCTTAGTCGCCCAACCTAAGTCATATGCTTAAGCTGAGAATCCAAGGTGCCTCTCCCGGATGGGCTTTATTGACCCCAAATCTCCATGACTCAGGTTCCGGTGGCGGTGTAGCCTTTCCCTGAGCCATGCAACAGGTACCCCCTTATATGACGTACTTTAGGTCTTACATTTGCCTCTTGCGAAATTTTATTCGCGAACTAGGGTGTACGCCATAAAGGTTCGCCCCTTTCTTTTATGTCATTGTTCTATGATTATCTCTGCGAAAGTTTCGCACATCATGATCTTGTTTTGATATGAATAATCTCGCAACTATTCTTTCAGAATCCATAACTTCTCAAAGCTTCTTACGGATAATATCTTTTTAAGTACAATCTGTTCCATGGTCTGTCAAGTCTATGACCAACATCTCTACCTTCTGGATCCATTAATTTATAAGCTCCTGTTCCAACTATCTCCTTAATGATGTAAGGTCCATCCCATTTTTTCGCTAACTTTCCACCATTTTCTCGCTGATATATTGGTGTCTCTCGCAGAACACTAAATCTCCTGGTTGGAATTCGCGTACTTTGACACGTTTATTATATTCTCGGGCTAATCTTCGCTGATAATTCTCCATATGTTGTAAAGCTCTTTCTCTTTTTTCTTCTAATTCATCAAGTTTGCTTAAGATCAAACCCGCACTAAGATTTTTCTCCCAAGCTTCTCTCTTTGTTTCGGAATAACAACTTCTGTTGGTAACACCGCTTCAACTCCGTATGTTAAACAAAAAGGTGACATTCCAGTAGCTTCTCTTCTAGTTGTATTATAAGCCCATACTGCATTATGTACTTGTTCGCACCATGCTCTATGATGTCCTTCTAATTTCTTCTTTAATATCTGCAATTGTTTTGTTTGTTGCTCTCCCTTCCCATTAGCTTGTGGATACAAAGGAGTAGACTTTCCACATTTTATCTTAAATGCATTAAGTAACATTTCTATGTTCTGTCCTTCAAACTGTTTCCCATTATCAGATACCAACTGCGCAGGAATTCCGAATCTGCAAATGATATTTTCGAATATGAATGTAAAGATATCTTTGTCGCGAATATGCTGTACTGCCTTCACTTCTGTCCATTTTGTGAAATAATCTGTTGCGACTATTAAGTATCTTCTTTGTCCAGATCCTGGTAAAAATGGCCCCAATATCTAAGCCCCACTTTCCAAAAGGCCACACTGGTTGAAGATGACAATGGTGCTCCAGGTGCATGTATTTTCTTTCCATGCCGCTGACAATCTTCGCAACGTCTTGATATTTGTTTTGCATCTTCGTGCATGTATGGCCAGTAATAGCCTTGCATTTTTTCTCTATGTGCCAAAGATCTTCCCCCACTATGATTGCCAGCGTCCCCACTATGTAACATTTTTAGCACCTTTTCTCCTTCTTCTCGTGTCAAACATCTGAGTGATGGTCCATTAAAGGATTTTCGGTATAGCACCCATCTCTTAATTCATAATTTGTTGCGCGGCTTTTTAACTTGTGTGCTTCCAATCTATTTCTTGGTGTTTCTCCTTTCGCCAAATATGCATGAAGTTCTGTTCTCCAATCTGCGATATTGTTCGTTTGTTCTTCTTCTCCACCGTCTATTATCATCACGTTCATTTCTTCTTCTTCTTTATTGATTGATGGTGACAGAAGTGTCTGTATTTTTATGCATCTCGCAGTTGGATCTGTCATCATGCTTGAGATGAAAGCAAAAGCGTCTGCGAGTCTGTTATCCTTCCTTGAAATGTGCCTCCATTTTATTTTTGGGATTTTCGCTGACAATTCTTCAACGAGCTTCTTGTATTTCTTCAAGGATGGTTCATTTGTAGTGTACTCTCCCTTTATTTGGCGAATAACTAGCTGCGAATCACTAGTGATCCTGGCATTTTCTAGTTTCATTTCTATTGCGAACTTTAAGGCATGTATCACAGCTTCATATTCCGTTTCGTTATTAGTGGATGCGAATTCCAATCTGAATGAAAAAGCCATCTTCGCTCCTTCTGGCGAAATTAAAACAATTCCAACTCCATTGCCTTCTCCATTTGATGATCCATCTACCAATATCTCCCATCTATTTGGTTCTGTTAATAAGTCTTTTGGATCTCCGTGTTCTTCTTCTATATCCATCATTTCTTCTACCGCTTCATCTTCTTCTAAATGAAATTTGCCAAGAAATCTGCAACAACTTGTGATTTTGGTGAAGACAAAATTTCATATTTAATATCAAAGTGGCCTACTTGTGCATTCCATCTCTCCACTCTTCCTGATCTTTTTGAATTCTTCATCACTGATTCAATTGGTACTTTTGTTAATACCTTTATTTGTGTGCTTGAAAATATATGCGGAGCTTAAATGATGCATAAACTAATGCTAAGATTAGCTTCTCAATCTTTGAGTAATTCTTCTCGGCAGTATTAAAAGTTTTGCTAATGTAATAGATGGGTTTCTCCACTCCTGCGTCTATTCGCAATAACACGACACTTAATGCATGCGACGTCGTCGCAAGATAGATTAATAACTTCTCCTGATTCTGCTTTTTGTAAAATAGATGTATTCATAAGATGTTCTTTGATCCCTTGAAAAGCTTTTTCGCATTCATCAGTCCATTTGAATTTCGCACCCTTCTTGAGTATATCGAAAAAATACTTGCATTTGTCTGATGATCGCGAAATGAATCTCCCTAGCGAAGCTAAAAGTCCATTCAACTTCTGTACATCTTTTATTGTTGCTGGTGTTGGCATGTCACGAACTGCTTGCACTTTTTGGATCAACCTGTATTCCTTCCTTTGATACAATGTAGCCTAAAAATTTTCCCCATGCAACTCCAATGGTACACTTCTCAGGATTCAGTTTAATGTCATACTGCCGCATTTGTTCAAAAATCTCCCTCAGGTCCTGTACATGGTCTTTGGCTTCTTTACTCTTTACTAACATGTCGTCCACGTATACTTCTAATGTTTTGTGTATCCATTTCGCGAACACCTTCTCTACCATTCTTTGGTATGTTGCTCCCGCATTTCGCAAACCAAATGGCATTTTCGTGTAACAATATAAACCTCTAGGGGCGAAAAAAGCAGTATGCTCTTGATCTTCTTCAGCGAGAGGGATTGGTTATATCCTTTGTACCCATCTAAAGACGATACCCTATCATTTCCCTGCTGATTCCACCATTTGAGGAATATCTGGTAACGGAAAGCTATCTTTAGGGCAGGCTTTGTTTAAATCAGTGAAATCTATGCAAATCCTTATTCCTTTGTTTTTCTTTGGAACAATGACCATGTTCGCTATCCACTCTGGGTATTTAGCTTCTCTTATAATTCCTGCATCAAGCATTTTCTGTAGTTCTTCTTCTATTTGGGAATGGTAGGCTGTTGCGATTTTTCTTATTCTTTGTTTAAATGGTCTCACATTCTTGTTAATCTCCAGCTTGTGACATGCAATTGATGGATCTATTCCCGGTATCTCATCCATGCTCCCTGCGAAAATGTCTTTATATTCTCGCAAAAGGTTAACAGTTCTTTCTTCTTCTTCTACATCCATCTTGGTTCCAATTCTCAATATTAGAGGTTCTTCTATAGTCCCAACGTTTACTTCTTTTGTTGGTTCTGCGGCAGTGTAACTGGACTTGGGTTCTCCCATTGGTGTTGGTTCTTTTATTGTTTTCACAGGTCCTTCTCCTTCTTCCGAAATTTCGCTGGGTATTCCCCTGCCTTCTTTTGCCCTTATCGTGTACACTCTAATCTTCTTCTTCTTCTTGCCTCCTTTGCCAACTTTCTGCGAAATTGTTTCTTTTTTGCTCGTCCTTCATAATGCTTTACTTCAATTTGATGACATAATTTCGCATTGTCAACATCTCCTCTGATTTCACTTATTCCATTTGGTGTGGGGAATTTAATACATTGATGCAACATTGATACTACAGCTTTTATCGCATGTATCCACGGTCTTCCTAGCAACATATTATATGGCGATTCCATATCCACCACGCATAGTGTCACGTGTGTTTCGATCTCTCCTAGTGGAATTCGTACCACTATTTCTCCTTTAGGTTTTGTTGTGGATTTTCCAAAGCCATGAATAAGATATGTTGAACTGGACATTTCTTCATCTTTAAATCCCATTCCCCTGAATGCATGATAAAATATTATATCCACTGAACTTCCTGTATCGACTAAAGTTCTTTTCAATGTCCATTCTTCCGTGGATTTTGTTGTTGTCCCCTTCTCTTTACGCGTAATAGGCACTGTAATAACCAATGGAGATGTGTGGTTCAAATTTTCATTTGGTATTTCTGCCGCCATGAATGTGATTTTTTGCTTTTCCCAATCTTTCAAGGGTGATGTCTTTTCTACCGCCATAACCTTCCTTACTTCAAAATCTCGTTTATGTATCCTTCCTTTGATGTTTTCATGGAATCCATTAACCATTATTTTTGTTATCATATTACACTCCAATCTTTTGTCATCTTCATTGACTCTAATCATTTTTCTTTTAACTGGTTCACTGATTTGTTTAATCACTTTCTTGATTTGAACAATCTCAACAACAATCTTCAATTTTCAATCTTCAGCCTACCTGTTTTTAGCGCCATTATGTAGTTGCAGGAAATCCTACACTACACCCCTCACAAGATTTCATTAACATTCAACTGATTAACAATCTTAATTTTATTGATGAATCTTTGAACAATCTTACAAGAAAAGATAAAGGAATCAAGAATAATCACTGCTCTAGATTTTCTCTCTCATATTTACTTGCTTCTCAATCAGAAAAGATCTTTCCCTTTCCTTTACAACTGAGCGGCTATTTATAGGGAATTACATAGTGGATGACAGCTAATATGTCCTTTAATTTCGGATATGGTTTGCGATATTCTCGCGACCTTACAAATGTCAATCTCGCAAACTCTCTAATTTTCGCAGGACCGTTACATTTTTCTCATGATTTAGTTGACGTCGTTTATTATGTCATTTCTTAAATTATTTTGCGACGCTGTTGTGTTGTGTTGCTGATAATTTTGCTAAGGGATTATTGTTGCGAGATTCTGATCCTACATAGAATCTCGATTTCTCTCATTGTTATAGCTACGGATCTTCAACAACGGTGATGCTAAAATTACAACCTTTGGGATCATTGGAGTACTTGGAAGGACGAAGATTTCAGGGAACGTTGAAGATTAGACTATGGAATAGGAGCCACTAAAGTTTATATTTTTTGTATTCCATATGTATTAATAGTTTTTCACTAAAATTGACAAAGTGGGAGATTGTTAGAGCATAGATCGGTCGACCTCGCATGCGTTGCTATATCAAGCATGTTTTTCAATGTTAGTGATCAAAATTATGAGTCTTGATTTCTAGTCTACATAGCTAAGTCTCGGACTAGGATAGAAAAGTGTAGTTGAGCTCAAGGACTTCATGGCGATTCATCATACAACGACGAAGATCTACTCAAGGAACCGTGGAACTTCATCAACAAAAAGACATGTGGAGACTTGAACTTATCTATCACTCAAAAGTCTATCTCTTCTATCTCCTACTTCTTATGAGACAAAATTCGTATGTTATATAGACTGGATCATACACATTTGATATTTCGAGCCGAGTATATCTCGCTTATCTATATCTCGAAATCATGTGTTGGTAACGCGTTTCGCTTTGATCAGGTTTATCTTCACCTAATGACGAAAGTCATATTGTTTCAATCACTTAGAAAATCGCTTTGACGAAAAATAGTGTAACAACTATATAACGTCCTCTAAGAATGTTTCAATGGTTGGAATGAGAGTTTAGGTCAATATAACCAATGGATATAAGCATTCTGTGGTAACACATATGTGCATAAGTCCTATTCCTTAATCCGAAGTTTGCGAACTTTGTTGATTGAGAGAAACCGGAGGAATTGGCGGGATTCCAAATTCGTTCCGAGAACTGACGGAAGTTCTTGTTCCGAGAATTTCTATTGGGATTCCAAATTCGTTCGTGTAGTACAAGTCCTCGAACCTAGTCCGCGAACTGGCGGAAGTCTCCTTTACGAGATTTTCCGCTGAGTTTGGAAAACTCTAACGGTTGTCTTAAGTCCGCGAACTTGCTTGCGTACTTGAGTTGGTTATGACCTAAAGATGTGCTCTGAACATGAAACTTAAATTACTAAGGAATGCAGTATGCAAACCTTGGCTATAAATTTCATGAGCCGATTCAATCAAATCGAATCATCTTTGTTTCAATTGTGTCTTGTGTAGTTACATAAGATCTCATAGCAATTAAACAACTCTTTAACTAGTTCATTTGGTCAATTGGACTAGTTATGGTGAAGAAGAACAAGGTTAATATCAAATGCTCATTTGGTTGACCTTTTGGGTTACTATGTTGAACCAACATACACGTACACGTTTGGGCACGATTTTCACAAACCCAGTAAACATATATCTCAAGTGTGTGTGACAAGCTAAGTTTTCAATCTAACGTTTGAGAAATATTAGCTTGAATCTAAATCAGGTTTTCATCTAACTGTGAATATTGATTGCTTTGTAACTAAGGCAAAACCCTGATTAGAAGACTATATATAGGAGACATCTAGCATTGGGAAAAACTAATCCTCACACGTCTGTGTGATACTAGTGCGCTCGCTAGAGTCGATTCTCCTCTAACCTTTGGTTTTCTTCTCTAAAACCAGGTTAACGACTTAAAGACTTCATTGGGATTGTGAAGCCAGACACATACTACTTTTATCGTAGTTGTGTGATATGATCTTGCATCTGCTATCGTACGCATATAATCTATTGATTGGATTGAGATCGTGAGAGTTCTCCGATAGGCAAGATAAAGAATTCACAAACATCTTCGTCTCACTATTTGTGATTCCTCGACGTCCTCTTGTGTATTCAAGTAAGACTGTTGAAATGTGATTGATTAATCTAGGATGTTCTTCGGGAATATAAGACCGGATTATCAATTGGTTCCTGTTTACCTTGATTTCATATCTTAAGACGGAACAAAAACCTAGGGTTTTTCTGTGGGAGACATATTTATCCTTTGATAGACTTTTCTGTATGACACGGATTTGTTTATTATCAAGTCTGCGATTTTGGATTGCAGCAACTCTTGGTTGTGGGTGAGATCAGCTAAGGGATTCTGTTGTAATATTTCGATTGCGGTAAATACGGATTCGTTGCTCGGACTTGAATAGATTTAAAAACAAAAATATATACAAAATTGTCACAGGATCAAGAGATACTAGGACTCAGGATTTCACCAATTCTTATACTCATGTGATTCATGTATTTATTCTAAACAGTTATAGCTTCTAAACATCGACTCTTTATTTGCCAAAATAGATTTTAAAAATATTAAGTGTAAATCTTAAGCATGGCCTATCAAAAGGATTAGTCCCAAGCATAAACCATCAAATGAAATCACAAATAATTAAGAAAAATCATAATTCAATTCATAATAATGCAAATAGTCATAAAAGAATTAAACAAAAATTATTCATGCATAAAGAATGGTTTCCTCCATCATCCCAGTATTGGGGTTTAGCTATTCATATCAATCACACACTCAACATATTAATTCAAAGCTCAAAGTGTGATTAAAAGAGTCAAAAGTTATAAAATAGTAGTTCTCAGACTCACAAAACACGTCCAGAAAAGAACGACAACAGAAAACTGCAGCGAACTGCGACACCTCTCTTCTGCTGTTGAGCTGCTGAAATAAGACTGTTCTGGAGCTGCTGAAAATAAGACTGTCCTGGAGAGTCTGTTCTTCGTGTTCTTGAAGCTTTTTAATGGCAGCAGCAGCAGCAGGTGAACATTGCTGTTTTTCCTTCTTCTTCGCTCCTCCTGGCTCTGGATCGACCCTAAACTCTTCATCACCTTTCTATGACGTAAACCCACTCTTATATAGCCCTCAAATCCCCCAAAAATCTCTACTAACAGCGACCATTCTTTTTATTCTTCTCCGCATGCAGTTGAGAGAAAATCTCTCCTGTGACTCTCTACGCGTGCTGTTAGCTATGAAATAGCAACCAAACTATTCTGTGGACTTGAACAGGACCAAATACATGTATATCCAGCGTGAAAGTCTCCCAAAAATTTCTCACAAAATATTTGAACGTGAACAACAACATACGTGTCCTATTTGGACTTTGATTTCTTCTCCCGGTCATTCCAGCCACTTATGGCCCTTAAAATCACCCCTGTTAGCTTCCTATAAGTCCATAGAGTAAGCCCAAACATTTCCAGCCCTTTAATCGCACTATAGCTCCTTCAAAAATTCCGATCAAAAACTGCCAGTTAACAAACTCACTTTCCCGCCAAAACTTCATTTGAAATGTGAAGAAGAGATGCCCCCTATCCATCTCCGGTGTCCCTTTAGCAGCTGCCTGGAAATGGGTCACCCCTTAGTAATTAGGTTACCCCTTATCCAAAATTGAGGGTCCGTATAGTGAGTTTTCTGAGACATTTTCCGCACTTTTTCGGGGTTCCTCCGAGGTATTTTTGAGGTGCTTCCGGTACTCTATCAACGGAGGTCCAAACACCGCATTTTCAGCCAATTTCGCCGCAAAACCTTATTCTTCTAAAAACACCTACAAATAAATAAAATAACCAAATAAGTATAGAATCGAGCACTAACACTATATACAATTGAGATATATTAGACACATAAATGCGTCTATCAAATACCCCCAAACTTATTATTTGCTAGTCCCGAGCAAATAAAAACTACAAAATAAAATCCTAACTCACTGTCGCAGGCATCGTCGATTGCATTTAGCGTATGAAATAAGCCTTTAAACCCCTAGGTGGCCCTAGTGGCCGAGTTATAGTCTCGGGAGGGCTTACTAGAGATATACCCACAAAACCTTTACTCCATACTTTAGCTATCTACGCAGAACCTTGGAAGGCACTAAAGAATCTCCTTGGTTGGCATACTTATTGACTACAGGAAGAAGTACCCTGATGCGAAATTCCAATTGCTGTACACGAGTTTGCACTCAAGCATACTAAAATTCATATAAAGTGACAGAGCTCTACTCAGATAGTTGCACTATGGACATCAATATCCGGAGTCAAAACTAATCACATGGATAGATCAAGAAGATGGATATAGAAAAACATAGATGGTTTTGATGTTTACTAAGTGAACGGCGTTTCCCATATCTGTCTGAAGGCCTCCGCCAAAATGAACCTATCCTAATAGATTGAGATACTAGTCTGACTAATATCAACACACTGGCATATACAAGGGTACCAGTGGTCGATAACCTAACTCTAGGTCAACACAACTGGCATATACAAGGGTACCAGTGGTCAACTTTATTGAATTTATTCCTTTTGGTCAAATGGTCTGGTCTCATTTTTTTTTTTTCATAATAAATTTTTTTTTCCAACTTTTTGGTAACTACCATTTTTTTTTCATCTCTTTTTTTTTCTCTTTTTCTTTTTCAACTTTTTTTTTCAAGGTATCTCAATCACTCTAATTCACCCTAGCATTGGTAACAACTTGAATCGTGAGCCCCACCAAATCACTTAGAAACATATTTAAAAAGAAAAATAAAAACAGAAGTGAAAAGGACTCAACGAGATATGGTGAAACTATCATGTTATTTCTAACACCTGAGCTCTGTGCTTTTATGAATAGACTCTTCTAGATGTTTCCACCTAATCAGATTGGTTCCTCAACTCCTACAACCAACATGCTTACATCCACTTAGATGAGTTAGTGCAATCCTCAATAGGCATAAATTTCTAAGCTCTGGAGTTTATTTATTCATACTGCAACTAAAAAGTTTCTCCCATACCCCCAAACTTAAATCTAACATTGTCCTCAATGTTTTAAAGATGAAAAAAGCATGAACAAGGAGAAACTGTTACCATTTGAAGCAAAAGAGATAAGGAAAGATATTACCGTGTCGCATGAATATTGGGTTACCTCCCAAGAAGTGCTAAGTTTAAAGTCTTCAGCCATACTAAGCAAGGATTAGTCAACTCGAACCGTATAACAGTAGCCGGAATAACTGTGGGTCTTTAAAACCAAAAAGAGCTGACAAAAGGAAACTGCAGTGAACCAAGAAAATGTACAAGACTAGCATGCCCTTAACTAGTTTCTGGATAACTATCGCTAATTGCGGTTGAGGTTCAGGTTCTATGAAGGGGTCTAAATAGACTATTTTCCTCGGATGCATTTCCTCATAGGTAGGATCCAAATTATTAGGTCCTAGAGTCTGGAAAAGCTCAGATAAGAACCTGAAATCACAAAATAACCTAAATAATTTAGGATCCTCTAAGTCAATTAGGTATGACTTACATAGTTGACCACAGTCAGAGTAGTGGTCATTCTGAAGCAAATGTGTCGATTCTAATTTCCTAAAGTACTTAGGCTTAATCTCAGAACGTAATAAGTGACACATTGGAAATATATACGTTCCCACAATTGGAAGAAAACTATTTGGTGGGAAAACAAAGTCAATCTGGGTATCATAGCCTGGGCAAACCACATCAACCATAGGATGGGTTTCTAACGACTGAACTTTTTTCAGGACATCATTAGGTTCGGGAAACCTAGTATGAAGATAATCTTGTAAGATGGTTGAGGCATGGATATCAAGTCCTATGTGAGGGGACTTTCTGAGAGTTAAAGGTAAAGCACTAGGAAAGTGATAATCACCCCCAAACTTAGAGTTTTCAGTGTCTCTAGATAGACCTCTAATTATTTCTTGAATTTCCGTATCTTCAGAGTCCCTAAAATATTCAAGAGATTCTTCTAAGTTATTATCAGGTAGTGCATCTTTACTCATATCTACGGGTCTATCTTCTTCTTCCAAGACTATTGTTTCTAAGTCGTTAGACTCTAAAACAGCATTTTCAGAATAAACCCGTTCCTCTAAACCACTATCGGTTTCGTAATCAAAAGGAAATACTACTTCGTCTAAAACGGTGGTATTCCTAATCAAATCCTCGTCCTCTTGAATAGGTGAATAATCATAAAAATTATTTGGATTTGAAGTAGAAATAATATAATCACTATGAAGCTCAATTGGATTACTAGATTCCTGATCACTATGCCTACATATTTCAGATTCTTCATCACTACTATCCTCATCATCATAATAGTAGGAAGATGATTGAACCTTATATAAATAAGTAGTTTTACCAATTATAACCTCGTTATCTTGATTATGTGAAAAACTATCTTCATTCTCAAGGGTATTATTGGATACACTATATTGGCAATTCAAGTTATTTCGAGCAATACTTTCCTTCGTCTCTAACTCAAGTCTACGTGTCGACTCAGCTATCCTCTCAAGGGTCTCTTCCAAAGAAAGTTCCCTTAGTGTAGGATCTAAGTTTTGAGTTAATCTATTGAGGATATATTCTACAGATTCAGTTGTTGTTGCAGTTCTTTCGTCCATAAATACGTTATTCACCTCATCTAATTTATACGTCGATTCAGCTAACTGACGTGATGACTCATCTAAATTCCTGAGAGTCTCTTCTAGAGAAGGAATAGGAACTGAAGGATCATAATAAAGACTAATTTTCAATAGTTTGATTGTATCCTCTAGAGACTAAGAACTAGTACTATAATCTTCTTGCTCGTATGACTGATGCACGTGTGGATAGTAATTGGGCTCACCATGGTATGACCCATAACCTTCAAAAGGTTGGCGTTCCCAACCACTATTCACACTATGGTCATAATAATGTCCATATTGTTCAGTTGGATAATTATATTCATTCTGATGTCTATTATAATACCAGTTTGACATTTTAACTGCAAGGGAATTCTAAACAAGCACAAAGAAGGCTGACTCGACCACGACAAGCCTATTTTATCTAGCAAACAAAAAGCATGAAGGCTCCCTTAGATTGTTTCTAGACTAGCTTCTATCTCTCTAAGGGGAATTCGTTACAGTTTGAGCAAACCCCTCTGGAATCAATCCGAGTCAAAGTAAGTTGAATTGAGGCGAGGGAAGCTCAGTGGAGCTTTGATACCCAAGGCCTCGCCGCTATCACAAGGCGGCGCAGTCACGCATTCAACTCACAGAAACCATTATGAACTTCGAGGTGTGCTTAAGAAAGTAACCAATATCCTTCGAAATTTTTTCCTAATAAGCGCGTTACCCTATCGGTCTCGTTCTAGTCAAGTTTTAAGCTTGGGTTCGCGTTAGGTTTCGTTTTCCTAAGGCGGGCAAGAAGGAAACGGTGATGAAATCCGAGTCCTTATCTTGATTTGGCCAGGCCTTGCCCTTTACTAGGAAATTAAAAACAGTCCAAATTCGTCCTCAATCAATGAATCACCTTAAGGAATACAGTAACTCGCTTACAGGAGATTCACGAGTGTTTCGATGGACTTACCTCCCGTACCAGACGGGGGATGAACCGTTGAAGTCGACTCGGGCCACGACTCCTATGTCATGTACGAACCCGAGGGGCCGAGACGATATCGTAATCGCCGTCCTTCCCTGCACACAGTTTATATAATGGGTCACCCCTTAGTAATTAGGTTACCCCTTATCCAAAATTGAGGGTCCGTATAGTGAGTTTTCTGGGACATTTTCCGCACTTTTTCGGGGTTCCTCCGAGGTATTTCTGAGGTGCTTCCGGTACTCTATCAACGGAGGTCCAAACGCCGCATTTTCAGCCAATTTCGCCGCAAAACCTTATTCTTCTAAAAACACCTACAAATAAATAAAATAACCAAATAAGTATAGAATCGAGCACTAACACTATGTACAATTGAGATATATTAGACACATAAATTCGTCTATCAGATTCAAGTGCGCAGTATCCTGCTGGGATCAGAGGCGTAGGAGTACAACTGTAACTTGAATTAGTGGGAGACTGATTGGGATTCAACTATAGTCCAGTCCGAAGTTAGCTTGGAGTAGGCTAGTGTCTGTACGACTTAATACAGTGTGTATTCAATATGTACTAGGTCCCGGGGTTTTTCTGCATTTTCGGTTTCCTCGTTAACAAAACTTCTGGTGTCTATGTTATTTCTTTTCTGCATTATATTTTTTATATAATTGAAATAATACAGGTTGTGTGCTAAATATCATCAATTGTAAATCCGACCTTTGGTTGTTGATTAATATTGATTGATCCTTGGACATTGGTCTTTGGTACCGTCCAAGTTATCTCTCTTTGATAAAGACTCACAAATTTCCATTTGCTTGAGTAAAGATCAAATCGAGAGATTAAGATATAAAATCTTTGATATATATTTTTATTGATTGAGTCTAACTGTCTAGTTGATTCTCATAAAAAGTATATTGGAGTTTGTCCATACAGATTGCTAAGCCAAATATTGGGTGGTGTTGTTAGACCCCTGCTTTTTCAACCTTATCTTAAATGGAGAATATAATGCATGCTTTAGTAAGTTACTTTGTAAATTACCAAAGCCGACTCAACTGTTGTAAACCTATTTCATAGATTGAGTTGCTGTAACACCTGGTGTCTTCATTGGTATTATGTATTATCACACCGTGGTATTCTTGATTTTCTTTATTATCCTCTAATCTTCTTCCTGATGAATTTGTTGATGAGTACCTACATTTTATATTAGTAATACGAACCCAATTTGTCAAGTAACATGATGTTTGCTTCTCTAGCTGCCCCTGCTCCATTCCAAATATCCTTTTGAACTGTTGTTTTTTGCCTCCAATATCATCTATACCATTTTTTTTTATTTCAGTTATATGATAACTTCTGCTCTACCTTGGTTCCTTTGAAAATGACCTAGCATCTAAGCTTCCATACACACCAAAAACTTATAACAATAGCTTCTTTTCCTTCTGATCCCGTATTTGTTTTGAAGTAGCTATTGTCCAGGCTGCAGTTTTTAAAAGATTTTATTTGTGACTTCACAATGCATTAAAATGCGATCTACGGTTTTAGTTTCTTTTTTACACACATTGCAAGTGGTGGTTATATTAGAAACGACTTTTCCTATTCTAGCACTAACATGCAAAAATGTCATGGGCACCTTCTAAAGGAAAACTGTAAGTAGGAATTACTGTTTAATCCAGTTTCTCATGACCCAATTAATGGCTAGTCCACCCGTGAAACTAATTTACTCGCTGTTTTTGGACCAGATTATTTACTCGTTGGTCCGAAAACTTTGTGGAGATTATAAAGTTTGTTTTCTAAATGCCTAAAACACCCTTCCAGATCTAATTAGTATCAATACATACCATATGTAGTATAATATTAGTATTGATACTTAATAGTATCAATACTTAACAGTATCAATACATATGTTAATATGTAGTAACATACTAGTATACGATTAGTAACATACTAGTATACTAGTATATCAGTAGTAACTATAGTAGTAACATATGTTACTAGTAGTAACATATGTAGTATAACATATTGATATATAATAACATATGTAGTATCAATACATAACACATATTGGTATGTAGTATCAATACACAATAGTATCAATACTTAACAGTATCAATACATATGTTAATATGTAGTAACATACTAGTATACTATTAGTAACATACTAGTTAGTATACTAGTGTACTAGTAGTAACATATGTAGTATAACATATTAATATGTAGTATCAATACATAACAGTATTGATATGTAGTATCAATACATAACATAACACATATTGGTATGTAGTATCAATACACAATAGTATCAATACATAACATATGTTACTAGTAGTATCAATACATAACAGTATTGATATGTAGTATCAATACATAACATAACACATATTGGTATGTAGTATCAATACGTAACATATGTTACTACATATTAACATATGTAGTAACATTCTAGTACACTAGTAGTATCCTAGTATACTAGTAGTATCAAGTTTCTTATAAAGAGAGCTAACACAGAAGCGGTTCAATTGTTTAGGGACTTTTTGGAGTGCTTTGTACGCACATGATTACTTATCTAGGGACTATTTGTAATGCTTTGTGTACATGCTCGAGACATATATATGATTAGACGGGTACTCGTAGTTGTCTTTCCCTAACATTAGTTTATTCCTCAACTATTTAGGATCTCAATCTTGAAAAGCTAGAAACGCTTGTGTTCTTGGCAATGAATTGTTTCTCAATTTTTGTACGTTTCTCAATTTTTGTACCCTTTTTTATAATCCTCATTGCCAATATTGAATTTTTGGTCTTCGCAGGGGATGACTATATCAGCTCCTCTTAAATCCTAATTAACACATATGGTATAAATCAGACTTAGCTGGTAACATTCGGCTGCTAATACAACATTCGACTAATTGTGCATGTCCTATGTATTATAATTATTTACATCCAATGAAATGTTCACATTTTTTTTGTTCTTTTGATTATACTCTCTATATATATATCTATTTGGAATGCAACGAACGAGTAATTTTTTGATCCCAATTTGTTTAAATTCCACTTAATCATATTTATTATCTACTAAGTATCTGATATTGGTCAAAGTCATATGATTAGGGTGTGACCATATTTATTATCTACTAAGTATCTGATATCATACGACGTGTACTCAATCCGTTTTTTAATTTGATGTTTCTGCCTACAATAATTTTAGATTTCCTGTGAAAAACCTTGTAAATAGATCTAAAGATTGGAAGTAGAAAATTGGAGTAAAAAATCACTTAGTTTTATTGTAGAATTGATGTTACTGGCCCAGAAAGAGCTTAAGGAATTTCTCGGTTGCAGGATATGTATAAAATGTTCTCTCTTTTGCAGTGGATGTGAAAGATTAAAGGACAAAAAGAGAAGGATATTCCATTCATTAGAGTTAGTCTCTATTACATCAATATAGTTCTTTATATACAATAGGAACAGAATCCTAGTTACTATATTGGGCCGCGCACCCGTGGGCTAAAGCCCTACAACACTCCCCCTTGTGCGGTCCAATAGAACTCCATATGCAGTACTTCTCATACAATGCTTCGGATGCAGGTATTCAAATGTAGTTCTCTCCTTGATGACTATTGTGTTTAAGAAAATTGCTCAATTAAAACTTTGACAAGAAAAAACCCAGTGGGACAAAACCTTGGTACAGATCTTCACATGTAGTAATTCACATGTTGCCTCGTATTTTACATGTAGTTCATCACATGTAATACGATCTTCAAAGATCGTCGAGTCTAAGTTAATTGCCTCGTTAAAACTTCGTCAGGGAAACCCAAAGGGACAAAACCTGAACTAAAGAAAAAGAGTACAATATTACGCAAACGTAAAACATAGTTAGACTCGAATATGTTGCCTCATTAAAACCTTGACAAGGAAAACCCAGTGGAACAAAACCTTGACGAAGGGAAAAGAGTACAACGTGACAGATGCAAGTAAAGGTGATCCGTTGCAGATGATCACTTTGCTCTGTTGAAGTTGACTAGTTGCTTCACAACTCCTAAGGCAGAAAATCCTCGTGGGAAAGACAATAACCTTATCTGGGAAATTACATTCCCAGTGTTTGTTGTTGGTGAAGGAAAATAGTTCAAAATACCATTAGATGCTCCCCCTGATGTCAGACAATTTTCATTAGTCTAATGCAGTAAAAAAGAGTTGATCACACTTACCTTGGTGACTTGAAAGCTTATAAGACCATGTTGTTGATTCTGGAAGTTACGTTGCTTAACAGACTATCGCGTTTCATTTCTTTGATTCAGATATTTTCAGTAATATCAACACGATCTTGATATATTCAACGTTCAACATACTTGATGCTTTTAGTGTTGTCTCGCCAAAAACCTTGTCGAGTAACAAAACCCTTTGGGAAAAATTATTCTCGATCGAAGGGAAAAAGAGTACAACACAACTTCAATTTCGAAGTAAAATATGTCGACATCATATCCTTGGATCCTCCCCCGGATGTCGGCATCTCCCCTGATTACTTTCAGAGTTGTTCCAGACAGTTCCTTTAGTCATGTAGTTTTCGAAACTGAATATTGGTGATGACTTAGAAAATAATCTACCATATCTCCCTCTGATTACTTTCACTGGAGAAAAGATTATTGTTCCTTCATAATCAACAACTTTTGAATTGCACTTTCATTAGCGTTCCTTTTAATGTCTTTGTAGGGATAATACAAATTTATGTCAATGATTACTTTTAAGTACATGAATACATTCACTATACCATTCCAATGATGTTGCGTTGGCGCTGAGCTATATCTAGCTAACAAGTTCACTGAGGATGTAAAATTTAATCGAGTATATTATTATACTAAATACAACAATGTGTCTATTGTACTTAGATATGAGAATTTCATCTCCCAACACATATTCGTCATCTTCTTTTAAACGAAATGGTCAATTAATTACATTTGAACCTCGACTAATCATGGGAGTGTTATCAGTATGCCTGTCTTTGTTAAATTTCCTGACAACTTTAGACATATGCAAACTGGTGAAATAATATACTACAAGCTCAGTGTTCGGTCGATCTTTCCGCATTTTTTTCATCTCAAATTTGGATTTCAAATAGCTTTTAAGGTATCTTATTACATCAAGAGTACCCATCATGTATGTACCATAGACGTAGATAGCTACAATTCCAAATCAGGAACTTTCTTGTGAATATGCAAGTAAAACTAACTTGCTTGTCTATCCCCTCCAAATCAAATAATCACTTAAACAGGTATACCACATCCGCCTGATTGTTTGAATCTATAAGTGAGCGTTCTATCTAACAGTAAACGCACTCCGTGGTTTAGAGTCATTTGATTTGGGAAACAAAAGGCTATCAAGTACTTTTGTAAATATCTTTTGTATCTCGATTCTTTAAAAGATATGTAATAACCACATACATATGCTGCATTTCAAGTCCTTTTGAAATTACTAAGCTAACTAAGTAGCGGAACGCTATAACGTTCATTACAAGAGGACAATTCAATTCCAGGGATTTTTGAGAAACCTCGCGCCACAAGGCGAGTCTTTGTACTTTAAGACTACTTTCTTCTCATTATGCTTTATGAAAAATTAATTATGTATGTCCAATAGGCTTTACACTTGATTGGTTAGCACTACCACACCAAATACCCGTATATTTTCCAAAGAACTAAGTTCTATCTGGATTGTGTAGGCCAAATATGCTATTTATTTGAAATTAATCAAAATAAAGCATGGTTCGATCTCATTGTGCTTTACTTATGGAGCAATTGTTTATGTATTATATCATCACTGTGCATGCATGATCCTTCCGTTGACTCATGTGCATTCTCATAATACGTCAGGATTTCATTGTTCTCTAGAATCATTTAAAACTTCGGAGCGTCCTCCAGTATTGATTCATGGACATAGTTAGAGACAATCAAATGAGATGATTTCATTAATGATAAAAATTAGGTTGTGCCTTACTCATCTTCTTCCTTTCTAGGTGAGCATTAATCGAACCTGGTGGTCTCTCCATCTTCCTTTATGGAGACACGGCCTCAACTACACTTCCACCAAGTGTAGTTGCAACACCTTAATCTATGGTGTACTCCATACTGAGGATTTCTAACCTTGCAAGAATATTTGCAGCTGGTATGTGTGATCTTGTCACTTTAGCGACATCAGTGTACATTCTGAAAATTTATTATTCTTTGTCACTTCACATTTACATTTGTGGAGTACAAGAATCAATATGAGACACAGTGGGAACACACCACGACAATTCATGTCGTTCCCTTAGAAAATACTTATACTTATCTCCCCCTAACGACGGGAAAACTGTCTCATTAAAGTGGTAACCTGCAAATCTAGCAGTAAGAGATCTCCTGCCAAAGGTTTTAAAATGCGGATAATTGTTGAGAGTAAATATCCAACAAAAATACTTAATCATTTTCGTGACCCATCATAGTACGATGTGGACTCGTAATGGCACATATATAGCGCAACAAAAAATGCGTAAGAACACGAATATCAGGTTATATCCAGTTACCAACAGGTACGCAGAAAAGGTTGTCTAATATTGGGTTTTAAAATGAATTAAATAAAGATGCGTTAATATTGCATATTCCCCAAGAAGTTAAAGGTAGGTTTGTACGCATAACCATGCCTTAGGCACAATCTACATCCTTTGATGATAGCCTTTGCGAGACCATGAGGTATAGGATGATATGTATTGATCCTATTAAACATGCAATAACCATCAAGTCCTTTTGATGTACAGTCGCTAGCATTTACAAGGGGTGGTGAGCCTTACATGTAAAATATGTTCTAGTAGTTTCTCAAACACAAATTTCTTGGGAACTATAACTATTCCAAAATGTCAAAACATTCACCAGAGCTATAAATCACTTTAATGGTCCGCATTCTGCACGAATATTTTTATAAATTTCACCTTGTTATCTTTGTAATATGGATTGTTTACCATTTGCATATTAGGATGGTCTCGATCCCGTTTTACTGAAGACTTTGTAAAATGAGTGATATGCTCTCTTACCTAAAAGCATAATGGGAGGGAGGAGAGGGTTGTGCATCTGGTACTTTAGAAAGCACTTATTGAGAGATGTGCCGTTACTTCGCATTCGGTCAATCTTTTTCCCGTTGTCTCGTCCACTCAAATACAACGATGTACGTATGAGTTCTTTCAAAATGAAACATCATGTCACAACCAAAGTGCCTTTATGGTTATGTCAAAGTCTGTATGAGTCAATTTCCAACATTGCATCATCGGAGTCAATATGGATTCAATAATCCAAATTAATAATATAGTGATTTACATTTCACTAAATTGACTCATTAGTCTCTCTAAAGTATGCTTCCTTCCAAATACTTTAGTGACTATAAAAGATGCAATCAATTACATTATCATCACAGTCAGGATTCACATGATATCCATTTGCATGGGTTTCTTTGGAATTTAAACAAGGTGTCATTATCTCTCGGTACATATAAAGATTTTGTGACGTCTTTGTTCTATGTTGAAAATTTTTTTTTGAGCAGCGTTGTGCTCGATGATCCAATCCTCATAGTCACATTATAAGGAAATAGTTCAACAACTAGTTTAAATTCCTTAAGCTAGTGGAAGAAAAAAAACTATGAGTTAGACATTTGGGTCTTGATAGTTTTAATAAGTGGTGTGGCCTTATTACGTAATAAAAGTTGGACTCAACTCAAGTACTTTAGATTGAATATGTATTACGTTTCACCCAATATATCTCAAGTGCTTTAGAGAATTTATGTCTAGCGTTTTCATTCCACAGGTGCAGATATTGGATCTAGTTCAATTGAATAAGATAGTCAATTGGTCCAACAAAGTTCTTGTTGCCATTAAAGTTGAAGTGAAAATTGGTTGCTACTATGATACACACATTACATTGTTTATATCAACACCTATGACCAGGTGCATTTCCAACTCTTTCATTTATGATGGGAGCTAGAATTACATCTTAGATTCATCCCATATTCAGATGATACCTGTACTTTGGTGTCATTACTACTAGGAAAAACTACATCTTTGTCTCATGATATATATGTCCCTTTTCACATGCTTTATATGAGTCGTTACGTCTAACCCTTATTACTTCGGGGTTCTTTCCATTTTCAATTTTGCTACATTTAGCTTAATTTGAGAAATTTCTTTATCTCAATAGGCCAAGAGAATCTCACTAGACATGTCAACCAATTACTTTAGGTTGAGTAAATTACTAGAGATAGTTATCTTGTTGTCATATTTCAACATATCTGGTTTGTTAGTATCATCGATGAAGTAGAGAAATGGAAATTTTCTGACTCATATCATCTTTTGTGAGTTCTTCCACAAAATTTGGAATATATGTGATTTTATTTGCAACGTATCTTTTGAAAATACCGACTCTTAATAGTCGAGCCAGTGGATTGCATCCCACGGAACATTTCAAATTTGGGAAGAAAATATCAAGTACACAATAATGGTGCTCAAGTACTTCTAAACCCCAAATAAATACATTGGAATTGAGTTGGTACAACCAATTAAACAAAATACACCATTCAACTATAGCCAATATCATATTCAAGAGAACAAATAGCATTAAGACCAAATTTTTTAATGATTGAGATCAATAAAAATAATTTAAATTGACCATTTATATGGTGTGGACTTATCCTAAGACAAAAATAAACAAAACTAGGCATATCTAAAAACAAATAAATAAGCCTAGTAGGTGCTCAATGTAAAATCCCAGGTTAAAATTAAGCCCACGTTATAATTACATACCTCAAATTTTGGTTCTCCATGTATATAAACGGAACCGGAATATACTTCGTCGCGCACGCTCCAAAACCACAGCTGGAACAGGACACATAAACTGGAACAGGATAGGTAAGCCGCAATGGACCGTCCGAGTTGGACCGGAACGTCTGGAAAGGAACGTCTCTTCTTCTCCTCTTTACCCAGATGATTCCAAGCCAATCAATCATCGCATATGAAAAAAAACGTATGCATATTAATATATACTGAAAATCAACTCAATTGATGATCGCATAAACAAACAAACGCATATCATTATATATATTATAAACTGTATCTATTCACAAATATTACAAACTGTATCTATTCACAAATCAAATCACACGACAGATTTAATTAATCTAAACTCTATCTATTCACGAATCAAATCACACGGCAACTTTAATTAATCTATACACAGTGACATATATTGGAGATCAAAAATCAAATCCCAGGCATATTAATCTGTACACAATGATGGAAAAGGAGAAGAAAAAATATATGGAAAAAAATTAGATCCAACTTAGCTGATTTGATTCCGATTTCAACATTAGCCCAATCTAGCTCTGCGGTAGCTTTCGTGCATGATAACGTTTTGCAGTGGATGTGAAAGATTAAAGCACAAAGAGAGAAGGATATTCCATTCATTAGAGTTAGTCTCTATTACATCAATATAGTTCTACAATAGGAACAAAATCCAATGTACTATATTGGGCCACGCACCCGTGGGCTAAAGCTCCACAACACTCTCTTTTTTCATTTTTTTTTTTTGCATAACATTGATGAATGTGCATTAAGATGATGGAAGCCAAACTTTGGAAACTCCGATGACATTGTTGTATTGACAATAAAAAAAAATGAAAAGAGCGAAAAATAACTTTGTAGTGACAAGTAATGAGCCAAACACACTCAAGCAAATAAAAACAATTTTAAGATGTCAAATTTCATATCACCATGCATCTATAAAAGAAAATCAGACTATTTGAAAATGTATACACATTCCGCAATAGTCTATAATTTATAAAATTATGGACGAGTCTGTTTCCCAAATCCGACCCTAATTAGAATAATCATATCTTAGTCAGAAATCTAACTTAGAGATGAGTCAAATTTCAATAGCGTGCATTTAAAAAAGAAAAAAAATATATATATCTAGATAATAACAACTATCCTCATAATTCTTTTTTTAATCTTGCACATCAGTATATCCATACTCAAATATTGAATCATATACAAATACACCGGTCTTTATAATTTAAGTATTGACGTATCATTATATCCATACTTACATTATACGTACAAATTTCCAAACAATAAGCCTTTTGATGCATTCTTCCCAAATGACATGAACTTGGATCTTGAGTATTGAATCATTTGCACCTATGACGGGTTATATCATGTAAGTATTAAATTATCCTTATTTCATTAGTATTCTCATGATACATACCGCATAGGTGTGAATCATTCCAACTGATATGCTTTCGAATAAAAGTAGGGAAAATTGGAGATATGCTTCAAAAAAGAGTGTAATCTTGGGGATATATCCTGAGATTGCAGTTCTCGGGGATATGCCCCAACATAACAGTTTCTGTCCAACTAAGTTAACTAGTCAATATCTCGTACATTGACTGGTCAAAGTCTCTTCATATGAGATATCATGGATTAACGAAAAGACAAGTCACATTTTGTAGAAAAATCTTCTCCACCTATTTCTATCATATCTAATCAATAATAATCATCTTGATAGATACCGAGCAACTGTAATGAGGAACTGAGGATACATGTTAGATATGGTTGATAACACCTATGAACTTTATTCTCTTTTAGGTCTTTTGTTCTCTGTTGGAACAAAGAAAAAAAACTTAAAGACCAGAATTTTGAAGTAAGAAACAGTTGCAGAAATTATACGGCTCAAGATCTAAATAGTGAAGCTTTTATAGGAGGAAGATGACCCTGCCATTGATTTGTGATTGAGAATATTTATTTGATTCATCTTCAACTGTGTGAGCTAATAAAGGTTATTAATTCCATGATTTAATGAGATTTTCCTGCGATTGCTAATGATTTCTTCCTACATTCATAAATGGGTACTTATTAATCATCTCTAATTGTATTTCTATTGGTTTGATTTCATCAATTAAAAGCCTTTAAGATTTTCAGATGAAATTAAGGTTCATGTATGAAATTGTTTTTTTTTTTTTTTAAATCTTGTTTAGTATGAAATTCAGCTAAATAGATGATGTTTTTTTTTTTTGATACTTTATAAGGATGGATATTCATTCAGGTGTTATTTCTAAAGGAGGAGGAGTAGATAGTAATCTCGTTGATTTTCTATGACTAACTTTGAATTGATTGGTAGAAATTTTCAGACTTCCTTTATTACCTAAACCTGAACTAGCTAGTGCTATTTATGTTAATGGTGAGTTGTAACAATTCCAAAAAAAAAAAAATTATACTGTAGAAGACGATGAAGATGATGGTTTAGACATGAAATCAACTTTGCGGAAGAAAACAAAGAAGATGATTCCAAAAGAACTAGTTAATGGTGGATATACTGTATTTTGTGTATTTGGTTGCATGTGTTATCACATGAGTGTCTATATTGACTAGTTAACGTTTTTGGATGGAGTTCTTGACGGTTGGGGAATATCCTTGAGAACTGAAATCTTGGGACACATCCCCAAGATTACACTCATTTTTGGGGCATATTCCCAATTTAGAAATGTCGATAAAGAAACACTAGAACTATAAAGTGTATTAATATTAATGTTGCAATATAAACGACGTAGGATAGTAAAAGAGTGTATCCATGATAAAGATGATGCTGAGGAGTTTGCTATCAAAATGAGGCTAGCAGAAAGACAAATCATCCTCAAGAATAACACAGGAAAACTAGATGGTCCAGAGGATTTTATCATATTTAAAGCTGGTCTGCACCAACCCATTAGTAGAGAAATTCCAACTACTAACATTTAATTCATATCTTGTCAAAACAAGCATAAAAAACTCATTGAAAGTAGTAGGAATAAGGATAGAATGATGAAGAAGAAAGGCATCAACATTAAAGCAGCTACTAGGAAATTAATATCATCCAACTACTGAGGCTGGAGCGGAAAATAATATCATTCCTGAGAATATTTTCCCAAAAATCAATCATGCTAATCAATATCCAAACAACACTAATTTAGCTCCATTTGTTGAATCTCTACCTTCCTTGTCTGATATACAAAATCAAATCAAAGAAGATTTCAACAACCACAAGAAGCTTCTCTGGGAAAGAAAAAAGAAGGAGTTCAAACTCAAAGCAGTAGATACTGAAATTCATCCTCAGCTAATAGATCCAAAAAGGAAACTCTTCATCCACCCAATTTCCACTGGAAATCTTCTCCATCACTGGTAACAAACTCAATCTACGAAGAAGAGCAACACTTAAACAATGCAAATGGAGGAAGACCAACTGAATGATATGACTACTGGCAGCCTTGAGGGAGCAAACCCTTTCTTAACTCCTCAGGAATTTCCTCTTATGATTATCTCTCCTACTCAAATCTTTCATTATACATTTGTCAAGATTACTCTAGTTTTGACTACTCACAACACTACCATGCTTCATAGTACTACTTACTTAGGATACTTATTCATAATTTTCACTTATGCTACTGTTCCATACTTTTAGAAATTTTACTCTATCATGTCTTGGAATTGTCAAGTAGTAGGACAACCAAACACTAGTAGACATCTGAATAATATGTTAAATAAACATAATCCTGACATCTTCTTTTTATCTGAAACCAAACAACAAACTAGAAACCTAAAAGCTATCCTTAGCAACATAGGGGTCACTACCTTTTGGTTTGTTGAGCCTAGAGGAAAATCTAAAACTGCTAGTGGCCTTGTCTTAGCCTGGAAAACCAACTTAAAGATCACTATACAAGATTTCTCCAATCATCATATTAGTGTCACTGTTTACCCTAATGTAGGGGACCCTTGGTTATTCACAGGCTATTATGGAAGTCCTTATACTATTCTTGATAAATTACATTCCTAGAAAATAATAGAAAATAATGATAAGATTAACACCCTACCTTGGTTGATAATGGGTGACCTGAACTTTGTATTGCATGATCATGAAAAATTCATCCAACATTCTATTGATTCTCATGAAGCTAACATCTTTTTGGAGACATTGGAAGCATCTAATCTTACTGATTTGGGTTACACTGAATGTCCATTCACATGGACTAATAGAAGAGTGGGTCCTCATCTCACAGAACAAAGATTAGATAGAGGCCTAGCCAATGAAAGTTGGCTTGAAATTCACCCAAATTCCACCATCTCCAACCTTCCTGCCATTGGCTCTGATCATAACCCCATCATCCTCAATACCAATCCTAACTGGAATCAAGGACACATTCCCTTAAAATTATTTGGTCCTTGGCTTGATCAAAAAGATTGTAAAGAAATCATAGTTGAATACTGGAAGATTCAACACAAAGGTTCTCTTGCTATCAAGATTGCTAGGAAGCTAAGAGATATTAAAGTCAAATTAAAGAAATGGAACAAGGAAATATATGACAACATCAAGATAAACTTTGAATACAGTCTACAACACTTGGAATGGATCACCAAAAATCAATTCAACAATAATAGAGGACAGGCAATCAGAGAGGCTAAGAAGAGAGTTGAACATTGGCAGAATATTCAAAAAAAAATTTGGAAGACTGAAAGCAGAGATCAGCTCATCAAGCTTGGAGATAAAAACACCAGCTTCTTCCACATCTCTGCCAAGAAAAGATATATAAGGAATAAAATTGTTTCAATCCAACAAGAAGATGACTCTTGGCTACATAACAGTAATGAGACAGCCCTCTGCTTTACCAATCATTTAGCTACCATGGCTACTGCTGAACCTATAACTATTAATCAATCCCTCATAAATCTCATCCCACCACTATCACCAGCACTGAGAATAGTAATCTTTTAAGGATCCCTGATGTAGTGGAAATCAAAGATATTCTATTTCGTATGGCAAGGGATAAGGCTCCAGGTCCAAATGGCTTCCCACCAAATTTTTTCCAAGCTAACTGGTAAGTTTTAGGTGAAGACATCATCAACATGGTCCAAAACTTCTTCACATCTGGTTATCTTCTTAAAGAGATGAATTCTACTTTCATTTTTCTCATCCCCAAAACTGAGAATCCAACTACACCATCTCAATTCAGACATATAACCTTATGTAATAGCACTTACAAAATCATATCCAAACTTCTTTCTCAAAGACTCAAACCTCTTCTACCCAAACTTATATCCCCCTTTTAATATTCTTTTATACATGGCAGACAAATCTCTGACAACATAGCCATAGCTCATGAACTTATACACCATACGAACACCAGAAAAGGGAAAAAAAGAGCTAATGGAAACATGGGCATTAAGATTGAAATGGCCAAAGCCTTTGATAGGGTCAATTGGGAATTTCTTATCAAAGTTATGACCCAAATGGGATTCAGCACTCAATGGTGCAACCTAATTCATCAATGCATCTCCACCACCAACCTTGTTGTGCTGGTTAATGAATCTCCTGGAAATTTCTTCAAACCAACTAGATGACTCAGACAAGGAGATCCCCTTTCACCTTACCTATTCTTATCCTGCATAGAGGCCCTCTCAAGATACCTGATATATGCAGAATCACAGGGCCTTATACATGGAACAAAAATCTGCAATGAATCTCCTGCCATTAATCACCTTGCAAAGCCAATACGGAAGAACGTAACAATCTAATCAAGATTTTCCAAGATTTTGGTCAATCCTCTGGACAGTTGATCAATTCTGCTAAATCAAGAATCTTTTTCAGCAAGAATACTGATCCAGACATTGCAGACATCATAAGTGACATCATGCATGTTTAAAAGATCAACATTACAGATAAATATACTTGGGATCCACTCTCTTAACCAATAAAAGAAAAGTTCAAGCCTTCAAGCCTTGTGTAGATAAATTAAAACACAGATTTGCTGGTTGGAATACTAATTTATCAACAACTGGAAAAGTTACTATGATCCAAACTGTCACCTCAACCTCCAGCATTTACCAAATGAACTGCTTCAAGATCCCAAATGGCAACTATAAAGAGATAAATGCTATAAAAAGGGACTTCTTCTGGAACAAAGAGCAAGATAAATCTAAAGGTTTATTCTACATTGCATGGGATGCTGTCAACAAACCAAAGGATCTAAGGAGATTGGGATTCAAAAATATGGAATATTTCAATCTAGCTATGATTTCAAAAATTGCATGGAGATTAATTGAAGAAGCAAACTCTCTTTGGAGCAGCACTATGAAGGCATATCATTATCCAAATCAAGAAGTTATCAGAATGGATTCCAAGCCTAAGAATATTGATTCTTGGATATGGAAATGAATCCTGGAAGACATCTCTTGCATTCGAAAATATTACATCTGGAAGATAGGGGATGACACTAATATTCACATTTGGGAGAATAAATGGATTGATAACCTACCTGACATAATCCAAAAATCCCCTTAATGCCCTTCAAGCCTCAAAACAGTCAATCAACTATTCAATACCCATAGGGAGTGGGACACAGATATCCTAGCTCTCTGATTTACTCAGAATATTAAAAACCTCATTATCCAGACACACCATAACCCTAATTCTGAAGACACTATAAGGTGGAGCTTAACTCATACAAGGAAATTTACTGTCAAATCCCTATATGGCAAGAAAATTAATGAGACATATGCTAATGATACTCTCATAGATCCTTGGAAGGAAATATGGAACCTTGACACTACCCCATCTATTCAACTCTTCACATGGAAGTGTGCTCATGGCATTCTCCCAACCAATGCCAAGTCAGCTAGCATCTTGAACTACATTGACCCCATATGCACTTTCTGCAAGAATGCTCCTGAAGACATCACTCATGTTCTCTTGGCCTGCCCAGCTGCCTCTGCTGTTTGGGAAAAAACTCTTTAGGGAGAATCATCAACTTTTTACTGCAAATCCTTTTATGATTGGTTCAACAGTTGGTTTCATTCTAACAATCCCATTGCTAGCTGGAATGCAACATTTTCTACTATTTGTTGGTTTATCTGGAAAGCTAGATGTGATTTTGTTTTCAGGAACAGAGGCCCAATTACTGCTGCTACTGCTCTGAAAATCACTCAACATCTATGCACCTTTAGTAGAGTAAATCATAACCCATGGCATATTCTAAATAATCTCTATTACCAGGAGAATACCAATGATCAGAACCTAAGACTTAGTAGTCTAATCAGAAACAATAAAGGAAAATTTGGAATCACTATTAGCATATACATATTGGAAGTAAGCAAAAATATGGCTAATAGTGATTTATCATCTTATACAAACATTGCTCTTGTGGCACTGTCTTTCTCAGGTCAATTTGTGTGAGCAAGGAACATCAAAGACACTACAACTGGAATCAGTAGAGCAGGCAGAGGAAGCAGATGAGCTCAATTAGCACTGACCCGGGGCAAAGGAAATGCAAAAGACCAACATTTATTTTGCAGCAGAGGAAGAAGAAATATTACAATCCATTCAAACAGGATACAAACTAGAAGTTCATGAAAGATTTCAGGGAGGTGATACTCAAAGTGATGACACGAATTTTGAAGCAATTGACTTTGTCTTAGGCAGGCTTATCAAGCTAGCTCCAAAACATTTCTGCCAACTTAGCTAAGCTATCTAGTCATTCCCCTTTACTTCAAAACTTTAACTGGAAAGGTCCAAATCTCCATTTACTTTTGTCAGCTTTATAGTCTATTCCAAACCATGTTACTAAAGATAATTGTAATAACTATAATCTTATTTTGAGGGGACATCTTGGTGCTAGACATAGCCCATATGATCACCTTGTTGTACCTTTGACTAAGTAGCTCTGTTGAGCTTCTCTTCTCATTTTTCTATGTAAAAAAAAAAAGGAAAAAAAAATCGGATATATATATATATTAGGGTTTTGACTGATTATATATTCGAGGGGAATAAGGATTGGTATGAGATAATATATTTATGCAGGAATATCTAAACTAAAAATGGAAATCATATATTCTGTATCGTCATATAAATGTGTGAGTATTTGTCTTCACAGTTTTATTGGTGTTTATATTTAATTTTCAAAACAATTCTTTTTTAAGAATATTTTACAAAAATTAGTTGATGACGAACCAAGTCATGTCGCAGTTTTAGTTGATCTTCCAAGTGACCAGTGGAAATAGGCAATTCACTGGATACCTTGTCCATACCCCATACCCGTTCGAATAGTCTATTTTTTGGTTCTCCAAATACTTCCCTTGTACGTAGGTTTTTTTAAGTCTAATCTTCTGGTTCTCACAATACTTCTCTTTGTTTTTGCTTGTCTTTCATACTAGTATGAATTACATATAGATCCTATTATAGTGTTCTTAGTTAGTGGCAGGTCAACCCACTAAAGCCTAGTAATCAAAGGTCCATAATTAAAAGAAAAGAGTAAAATGGACCCAATTTTTTAAGCCCAGGTCCAGCACACGTGTGTAACCTATTACGTGCATTTTAAGAATTCCCAAAATAGCCTTCACTATATATAACAGAAATAAAAGACAACTTTCTTCAATTTTCTTTTTCTTCCCAGATCCGTTTTCTCTCCCTCTCCCTCTCCTCTTCTCTGCAGCTGCCGCTTATGAAGTTTAGATCTAGGGTTTGTGAAGATGTTTCGTGGTTTTACAAGTATGTTATGTAATCTTTTCTCCAGTTATACTTTGTTTTTGTTTTGTTTCTCAACTTAATCATGAAAATTAGATCGATTTCATGATGTTTTCCCTTTCTTTTTGCGGTTTTGGTAGTTCGATCTCATGATGCGTCTCTTATTTTTCACGTGCTGCTGATTTTTAGATTATGAATCAACAATACATATTTGGTATACTGAAATATATTGCTCTAATTTTGTTGTTTTTTTTATAGTTTTGGAGATATTTCTTGTTTGATCCAGAAGTACATATATGGAATACTCAAATAAAAGTGTTTTGATGCTATTTTTCATAGATTCGTTACTTGTTTTTCACACGGAGCTGAAATTTAGATTATGAATCAGCAGTACATACATGGTTGTAGATGGTAAAATTTGGATAAAAGACAAAAGCGTCATTTCAACCCTATAGACAGAATTCAACTCTCACGGGAGAGATTAAGCCCTTGGTCCTCAAGGCATCCTTAGCCACGATTTCTAGTATACATCCCCGTGAGACACTGCTGGTCATGATGCCGTGACTCCTAGATCACATCCTCAACGAGATACTGCTGGTCATGTAGGTTCTGTAGAGCATAAAACGTCCCCGACAGACTTATGAACCAGAACAACCACAATTCCAGCATGTTTTCGCGAGACGCAGCTGATTGTGATGCTATGATTCCTAGTATACGTCCTCAGCGAGATGCTGCTGGTCATGTAGGATCTGTAGATGCGTAAATATGTCCCCGATGGACTTATAACCCAGAGCGGAGATTTGCGTATCTCCTGTAAGCACGACTCACCCTATTTGAGACGAAAGACTCATTCCTAGTATATCACCGCGAGATACACTGGTCATGTATGTTGTAGGATCTGACTCGACTTACTGAGGTTTCCGGATAACTCCTAGGACATACCCGCGAGATACGCTGGTTATTCTACCTCCGAGCCTTTTCGACAGACTCCTAGAACATCCTTTCGAGATACACTGGTCTTGTTGGCTCGTCATATGGACACACAGTTGATTCCTAGCACAAATCTGCAAGATACGCTGGTCAAAGATAAGTGAACCAAAGTCTCGCAGAGACATTAAATCGGGCGCCTTTTCTCTCTCCTCAGGACGAGTCCCAGCTGACCGCAGAGAGATACGGATCTGTTAAGAAAATCTTCAGAGAGATTTTTGAATTGTCCGCAAAAATATCAGAGAGATTCAAATCTCTCTGCAAAACTCACGGAGAGATTTTTGAGCTGTCCACAAAAATCTCTCTGCAAAACTCACAGAGGGATTTTTGAGCCGTCCGCAAAAATCTCAGAGAGATTCAAATCTCTCTGCAAAAATCACAAAGGGATTTTTGAACCGTACGTAAAAATTTCCGAGAGATTCAAAATCTCTCTGCAAAAATCACTGAGAGATTTTTGATCCGTCCGCAAAAATCTCTGAGAGATTCAAAATCTCTCTGCAAAAATCACAGAGAGATTTTTGAGCCTTTCACAAAATATTGAAGAGATTCGGATCTCTCCACAAAATCTCGGATAGATTCACATGATAGGCACACGCCTTACCTAGTGCTCAAGACTATTTCTCAGCCTCTCAAATACACTCACGGCCAGTAGATTGAGTTTGAATCCAAAAACGTGGATATGCTCTCTTGAGCACCGCATGCTCAACAAAGGGACCTACAAACAATAATATGGTTTTCACATGGCATGTGTGACCGGACATGGAAAGAGGGAGATCAGCCTCAGCTCCTCTCACACTCTGCACACGATTCCTAAGGAATTCCATTTCTTTTCACGTGACTCATCCTAGTCATTCTCACAAATCAGAGAATATCTCTCTATCTTGGCCAACTCGGCTAAAGAGAATATTTCTCTCTCAACACATCATCACAAAGGCTGACTCAGCTTCACACAAATTGGGGGATATCAATTAGGGTTTTGGTCTGGCGGTCTACGGCACGTGTGATAAATACCCGGCTTATTTCTCACCGCAGAAGAGAATAAAGGCGTTGGAATAATGAGATAAACTCAACCTAGTTTATCCCTTTCCTGAAGAGACGGGAGAATTGTTCCGCACGGCACGAAAAGCAATCCTTATCTTCACCAACTTGATATTAGAGAATCCATCTATAAATAGGTCATGTATTTTCCAAGCTACGAAGATTTTTCTGATAACCTCTCAGAGCAATAACTTGTTCTCTGATCTCTCTCTCTTCATCTGCTTTCCTCCCTAAGACCAGCCCTAATCCTTCTTCCATGTGACTGAAGCAGCCTTTGAACGGCCACTGTGCGTGGTTTAGGCGAAGACTGTTCGTTCTCAACCTCCCGTAACTCACTTTCAGAAACCTTAGAATCTCACTTTTAACCTCTCTCAGATTTTCGGTAACTACATTTTGGCGACTACAGTGGGAGGATGTTCACTCAGTTACGGATCTCAATCATGGTCACTATTAGGAAGAAAGCCGATTCCACCAACCCAAACATAAAAAAACGTTCCATTGAGTCAGTCTCTGTAAACCCATATTTAGCCGAGAGAGTTATCCCTGTCAGTGGTTTTCTCTTTCAGACGAATTGTTTGACTTAGTGAATAGGTTAGTGCGTCCCGAATCACATGGATCTCTTCCTGCATGATAAATCGCCCTAGTAACATATTTTTATAAAAATATACTTCTAATTCTTGAAAGCCTTGGATACGGAAAAAGGAGAACTCCCGGAGACTTAACAGAATCTTGCAAAATCTCAGATCGATATCCAGACTTATCTGAAAGTGCCTTTATAATTACCAGTAGGGATAGATCCAACAAATATAGATCAAGTACACGTTTCCTAAAGAAGGAGTACTAAAACTGTTGGTGAGAATAGCACTGACGGGATCTTTCCTGTAATCGACCTCACAAGAGAAGATAAAGCTCATTACGGACGCGACAGAGCAAAGGAACAACCATCCAGCCGACCTTATCACTCTCAAGGGACTCAAGGACCAGCTGACACTCTAAACTTGGAGATTTTGACGAATATTTGTGCCAAAACTCGTTTAGGTCAAGCGCCCTCAACCTGATCACAGGGGACTCAGGAAGTTTACTTCATTTTACTATTTTACTTATAACTCTTTCATTATGTATCTGATTGACCTAGTTCTTTTCCCGTCGGATTTGTCTTTTCGTTTTCTATGGGATAAATTTAGCGAAAACTTGGAAAGGCTCCAAAAAAAAATCATGACCTAGAAAAAAATGTTGCAGATCCACATAGGGTCATAAACTACCAACAAAGATACTTCTTGACGCCCTTCCTGCTTCAGAGAATCATGACAAGAACGCGACAAAGTATGAAGCGAAACTAGATCCCAATACGAGGTTCATCCGAAGTTCAGCCTTATCTAAAGACGCAAAGATGCTAGTCGATATGCTACCTCAACACCCGTTCTGTCAGGAAAAGAGGAACTAGACCTAACAGTTACGGACAAGCTGCGATGAGCCTCCAGTTCAACTTTACAAAAAACCTATCACATTTGATTTTCTAATGGAACCTCAGTTCACCCGAGACGGAGAAGGATAATATCTTTGCAGCCGAATCTATCAAGGGAAAAGAAATCCAACACTATACTCATGAGGCCAACAATTCAGATAGAACTTCATTACTCGTCATACAACCGCAACCAACTACTATCACTGAAGTAAACAAGGGAAGGATCCGAGACCGTTGCTCCATGACACATGCTACTCATCCAGATGCCTACTAGTTCCCCCAGTCAAAGCCTCTTCTCTTAGAAAGGCCAGTTCGATAAGATAGCCCATGTGTCAGAGTTGGACGTGACGACCGAAGAACAAGACATGACGACCACTTATGGATCCTCAAACAAAAAATAACATTTCCTCAAGTTGGGATGAACCGTGGGGACTTTCAAAGAACTCTATCATCAGCAACCTTAACGCAAACCAGATTTCTGTTGTCCTTAAAGCACGTCTCTTGCATTACTAGTCCTATAATGCGTTCACTGTTGTACTGGTCCTATGACGTGTCTACTTCTATTAATTTTGGTTTACCATCTCCCAGAAGAAAGTTAGATTTCGATAAGATAAACAAGTTCACATGGATCCCTGTCAAGAAACCTAGTAGAGGCGGAATAAAAACTTCATATTGTCCAGGAAGACACATGCGGCCGAACACTCTACAAGACTCTCCACAGACGTCTCCAACCCACAGCGTATCGTTTTCCTACCTTGAAGACTCAATCTCTTACACTACATGGGTCTTACTTCATTTTTCAAGCTCCTGAGTCAATGAGAATCCCTGGTTTTTTATCAAATTGGGAACTAACAAAGAACCGTGCATCATACATCTGTATGATTTACATGAGACTGTCCAAACATCCAACTCCTATGTGACAAACTCTTACACCGTCGACATGAAGATTCCGGAACACGTAAACAAATTGGTAGAATTTGGAATTTTCCAAGTCAGATACTTGTCAGTAAAGCTATATGAGGAAGAATCAGATCTCTAGACCCATCCTCGGGCACAATAGTCTTCTCCTATGACTACGTGCTTCAACCCTTGTGACCATATTGATACTTACAAGATGCTATCCTATGGGGACTGGAAATCAATCCCACAATAAAGAGGCCATAATACTTTCGCAAGACGAAGATGAGAAGAACTCACCCATCACACCTAATTTAGATTTTCTGCCATAATCAAGCAAGGTGGGATTTTTCAAACCCCTTCTAAAGGTTTTCACAAATGGATACATGTACCAAAGAAAATACTTGTTTGAATCCTCCCTTTGATCTGGATCCACGCATGAGACAAATTAGGGTTCGCAATCGAGCTAAAGAAAAGTCCGTAGTTTATACTTTATTCAGACGTGGCTCACACTTCATCCATCTAACTCGACAAGATGGAAAACTTATTAGAGAATTCGAGGATGCTCCCCGAAGAAAAATTTATGTCTATACTACTGCATGATAAAAGGGCCTGACGTTCCAAAATACAATCTAAGATTTATGATCAAAACAATGGAATATATAGCTGCTGAGAAACCATATATTTATGAGTTCAACTTCACGTGGACTTATCACCTGAAAACAATCTCCAAATCGTAAGTTTTCTCTAATAGATGAAAGGCATGTCTTTTCTGTTCGATAGTTTGGGACAACCACCAAAATCAGACGTCAAATGAAGTTCCTACAACCTGCGGAGTGAAGATCGCGCAAGGAAGGACTTCCTATTACGAATTTTACTTAAGGTTTTTACCTACTCGCATACCCGACGGAGAAATCTAGGTTTTCCATCAAGTTCGAACTCATGAGGATCCGCTTCATTACTAGAGCATACGGGAAAGGTTTAGAGAGAGAAAATATCAACCCTAAAGAAAATCATCCGACATAGCTCCCTAGAGAAGATCTCTTGCTTCATGTTCAGCTTTTTTACTTTGGCTTATGCATCTCGGGCTGCCTACTTAGCATGTTAAAACTCTTCATACACCATACACATCTCCATATGAAGAAAAATTCTGAAAAGCGAGGACCTGAACTCAATTCACCTCTACGGACCCTGACAGAATCGAGTCACTCTCGCAACCACCTCATATTGAAAGCAGAGATTCTCACAGGTTGTCACCGAGTTCCCAGGTTTATGAGATCATCAGAAGCAAGATCGTTCAAAATTATCATGATATTAAATCCTTCGGCAACTGTTTCATTTGAAGTCAATACATGGATCCCGAGAAATCACCCTCATGCCGGTCAGTTGTCTCTACACTCCGAATCTCTTTCTGAAAGTCCTCTAAAATTGTCGAAGATCGCCTCATCTCCATGCTACCAAGGGCGAAATCATTCTCACCATAAAGGGAATCTCTTGAAAAGAGAGGGCCAGAGTGCAACAACTTTTCAAATTCGGCTTGGATATTGTTGAGCCATTCTCGGAGCCATCTCACGTTAAAAGCGAAGATTTTCACAAGTGGTCACGAGCTTTCCAAGATCCATGAAGTAACCAGAAGGAATGTTGTTCAGAGTCAAGTCTTGTACGACATCGAGGATCTCCAGCAAGTCGTTAACTATTTCAATCATAGGATGAACAACATAAGTTATTATCCTCATTGTAGCAATGTGGACATATCTTTTCCAAATCGACCGATACAGTTCTTCATATTTGGTAATAACACCGAATCCCTCTACGAGTATTTCATTTGATCCCAGGGTTGCACTAGGTCCAACAAAATCAAGACCTGCAGTAGGATATTCAGCGGTATTCGATGGTTGTGCTTCATCTCTTCGGGTTTCTTCGACACGAGAATCACAAGAACCTGGGGACTGATGGGGTAGCTGAAGCATTATCAAGAGAGGATATTTCTGTTGTGTTTCCAGTAAGTACATCTAGAGTCGTTCCCACGTCATGAGTCTACAAAAGAAGATGGAATCAAATAAGGTATATTGAGATATGGAAGTAAAAAGGAAATTTAGGTTTGGCGACTAAATTTGCTTCATAGGTGAGATTAGAGTTCATGGAGACAAAGGCCACGTCTTATGATAATATAAGGAAGCTAGTAAAGTCATAATACCCCAGGAGGCATACTCAAGGCGTCACAACATGCAAAGGATCAAGGAATATGGGAATCCTCTTACAATCAGGATTTATGTACACTTCCATGAGAAAACGCGCTAACTGACGAAAATTTGTAAGGAATTTTGGGGAATTGTCTTGATAAAATATGTTTATATATATCTCTGTTATAACATATCGAAGGGAGTCTCAAACGGACAAGCGATCTAGGAGATGTGGCCCCAACATCGAAGTAAGCGCAATCTGAAACGCTTCTGAAATTCTATACGGGATTCCTGATGACAAAAATATGTGACTGGTTGACTGACCTAAACAACTCGGAATTGGGTCATTCTTTTTGTTTAGAATAGATAATTATTTGCTATTTTCAAATTGGGGTTGGGAGCTCAAATCCTACATGGTATGAATATTTTACAGCCATTTTACGCAAGTCTCTCAAAACTGAAGTTTTCTAACGAACACCTAAATGAAGAGTCCTAATACAAACATAAGAATGGAATAATGACCTCCATAACTAGGTCACTCCCAAAAGATATTGAAAAGAGTTTTATTTTCAAGCCTATCTCAAAAGGGAACCCATCCATAAAAAGGAAAAGGAGTTGGAGCTAAAGAAGGAAATTAGAGGAATTTGAATCAAATAAGGAAACTGAGGGGTTTCTTTCTTCTAAATATTCCTCCAAACCGTGGAAAAGCCCTTTTCATGCGTGAAGATGCTCTCCTATGCCAGCGGGACGTGATCTATTCTCTCGTAATTATTTTCAGAGGGATTGAAAGACGAAGACAATTAGGGTTTTGTCAAAAAAGCCCTAATTTCAAGAATTTTGTGAAAAAAGGGATTTATTCTAAAAGAGAGGAGACCAAGCCTCTCCCATTCTCTTAGATGGTTCTCTAAGCCTCTCTCAATCCCTTTTAGCTCATTAATCTTCAACAAAAACGAGCTCACAAGGGATTTTGACCAAAATACCCTTATATTGCAATTTTAAGTATTTTCAAAGAAAACAGTCTTATTACAGCAAGAGACCGACCAAGCTCTCGTATACTCATTCTAAAGGCCTCATACACGTGAATGTTGAGTTCTCTAAGCGTTCGAAGAAGAACGGGATTGAAAAAGAACCCAGAAAAGCAGAATTACAGAGAAAATAAAGGGAATTTAGCTCAAAACAGGGAATTCATGTTCATGATTTCCAAAACCAAGATCAGAGACGCGCCAATTCCTCTTTAAAGATGCGAATATGCTTAGGGAGTCTCCATATCTCTCTCATGCCAAAGAAAAATCAGGCTCATATTATTTTTTGACGAAAATAACCTTGGTTTCAAAGATAGGCATTTTCTCTCAGAAAAGGGATATCTGATTGGTACAAGGAATTCAACAAGTTCTCAACATGCAAAGAGCTGACCCCATAAGGAATATGCACGCCTACCAAGCCTTTTCGAGCATCTCCAGAGTATATGAAGGAGTTAGACACGGACGAAATATAAATTAGGGTTTAGGTGAAATACAAGCCTGGACTCAAAATTTGCCTGAGATGGGGATTCCGAAACTTCAAAAGGTAGGTGCATGAATTTTCTCACGTCTCTTCACCAATATCGAGGCCATCCAGGAAACCGTTTAGAAACTCTCTCTTCCACACATACCCGCATGTACGTATTCAGAAACTCAAGGATGCACAAAGAGAGAAAATTAGGGTTTTGGACGAGTAAACCCTAATTGACGAATTCTATTCTTCCAAGACGGAAATTTTGGCCCATCAAGGCTTCATTATTAATTCTTTGGCGTTCAACACAAATTCCTAGGGAATGCCAAGGTCCAGAATCGATTTCAAGATCAAAGTCGCAACGATAGAAGGCTAAACATCAATTCGGGGATTCTGCACGTCTAAAAGGATGAATGAATTGTAATAGTGTACGAATGATTTGTTACCATCTATATACTCATCATAGAACAATCAAGGTTCTACTTTGAGTAGGGGACTTAATGTAGATGGTAAATTTTGGATAAAGGACAAAAGCGTCATTTCAACCCTATAGACAGAATTCAACTCTCACGGGAGAGATTAATCCCTTGGTACTCAAGGCATCCTTAGCCACGATTTCTAGTATACGTCCCCGCGAGACACTGCTGGTCGTGATGCCGTGACTCCTAGCGCACATCCTCAACGAGATACTGCTGGTCACGTAGTAACTGTAGAGCGTAAAACGTCCCCGGCAGACTTATGAACCAGAATAGACACAATTCCAGCATGTTTTCACGAGACGCAGCTGATTGTGATGCCATGATTCCTAGTATACGTCCTCAACGAGATGCTGCTGGTCATGTAGGCTCTGTAGATGCGTAAATATGTCCCCGATGGACTTATGACCCAGAGCGGAGATTTGCATATCTTCCGTAAGCACGACTCACCCTATTTGAGACCAAAGACTGAATCTTAGTACATCATCGCGAGATACACTGGTCATGTCTGCTCTAGGCTCTGTCTCGACTTAATGAGGTTTCCGGATAACTCCTAGGACATCCCCGTGAGATACGCTGGTTATTCTACCTCTGAGCCTTTTCGACAGACTCCTAGAACATCCTTTCGAGATACACTGGTCTTGTTGGCTCGTCATATGGACACACAGTTGATTCCTAGCACATCTCTGCAAGATACGCTGGTCAAAGACAAGTGAACCAAAGTATCGCGGAGACATTAAATCGGGTGCATTTTCTCTCTTCTCAGGCCGAGTCCCATCTGACCGCAGAGAGATACAGATCTGTTAAGAAAATCTTCAGAGAGATTTTTGAACTGACCACAAAAATCTCAGAGAGATTCAAATCTATCTGCAAACTCACGGAGAGATTTTTGAGTTGTCCGCAAAAATCTCATAGAGATTCAAATCTCTCTTCAAAACTCACAGAGGGATTTTAGAGCCGTCCGCAAAAATCTCAGAGAGATTCAAATCTCTCTGCAAAAATCACAAAGGGATTTTTGAACCGTCCGCAAAAATCTCTGAGAGATTCAAAATCTCTTTGCAAAAATCACAAAGAGATTTTTTAGCGTTTTACAAAATCTTGAAGAGATTCGAATCTCTCCTTAAAATCTAGGATAGATTTACATGATAGGGACACGCCTTACCTAGTGCTCAAGCCTGTTTCTCAGCCTCTCAAATACACTCACGACCAGTAGATTGAGTTTGAATCCGAAAACGTGTTTAGGCTCTCTTGAGCACCTCATACTCAACAATGGGACCTACAAATACAATAATATGGTTTTCACATGGCATGTGTTTCCGGCCATAGAAAGAGGGAGATCAGCCTCAGCTCCTCTCACACTTTGCACACGATTCCTAAGGAATTCCATTTCTTTTCACGTGACTCATCCTAGTCATTCCCACAAATCAGAGAATATCTCTCTATCTTGGCCAACTCGGTTAAAGAGAATATTTCTCTCTCAACACATCATCACAAAGGCTGACTCAGCTTCACACAAATGGGGGGATATCAATTAAGGTTTTGGTCTGGCAGTCTACGGCACGTGTGATAAATACCCGGCTTATTTCTCACCGCATATGAGAATAAAGGCGGTGGAATAATGAGGTAAACTCAACCTAGTTTATCCCTATTCCTGAAGAGACGGGAGAATTGTTCTACACGGCACGGAAATCAATCCTTATCTTCACCGACTTGAGATTAGAGAATCCAGCTATAAATAGGTCATCTATTTTCCAAGCTACGAAGATTTCTGTTAACCTCTCAGAGTAATAACTTGTTCTCTGATCTCTCTCTTCATCTGCTTCGCTCCCTAAGACCAGCCTTAATCCTTATTCCATGTGACTGAAGCAGCCTTTGAACGGCCACTGTGCGTGGTTTAGGCGAAGACTGTTCGCGCTCAACCTCCCGTAACTCACTTTCAGAAACCCTAGAATCTCACTTCTAACCTCTCTCATATTTTAGGTAACTACAATGGTGTACTGAAAAATCATGCTTTAATTTTGTTATTTTTGTAGTTTTGGTATGTTTTTTCTTCGATCTAGAAGTATATATATGGAATACCGAAAAAAAATGTTTCGATTCTGTTTTTTATAAATTTATTACTCGGTTTTCACATGCAGCTGATTTTAGTTTTATTTTGGTTGTTTTTTATATGCTTTTGAGTTGCTTTTGTGTATCAATCATCGGTACGTATATGATATACGGGTGGATTTTGATGAAACAAGTTCAGATCTAAATAAAAAAAAAATCATGTTTTATGTTTATTTCATTAGTAGATCTGATACTTTTATGGTTTTTGGTTTGTTTTTCAGTTTTCTTTTGTGTATTAACTATCAATACATATATGACGTACTGTTCTTTTTGTGTTTACTATGAATCTATAGGTTTTCTCTTATTTTTTTGGTTTGATCCAGCAGTACATATATGGAATACTGAAATATGTGCTTTGATTCGGTTAGATTTTATGGATTCATCACTTCTTCTTGACATGCAGTTGAGTTTTAGTTCATGAATTTCGCAGTACATATATGTCATACTGGTTGAAACTTCTTCTGATTTTGTTTTATTCAGAGTTTTGTCACTTTTTTTGGTTTGATCCATGAGTTCGTATGTGAAATACTGAAGTATGTGCTTTGATTCAGTTATATTCATGAATTCATCACTTCTTGACATGCAATTGAGTTTTTAGTTTATGAATCCGCAGTACGTATATGTCGTACTGATAAAAACTTCTTTTGATTTTGTTTTATTCATAGTTTTGCCACTTTATTTTGGTTTGATCCATGAGTACGTATGCGAAATACTGAAATAGATACTAGTTTTGTTGTTGTGTTTTAATATTGTTATATTCTGGTCACATTTACAGGTTCAATATGTCCAACGGGTACATACTCTATATATAAGCAGTGCGGCAGATATATACTCAGATTTGTAAGTAGTGTAGCGGATATGTATTCAGATTTGTAAGCAGTGTAACAGATATGTACTCAAATTTATAAGTAGTATGGCAGATATATAGTCAAATTTGTAAACAGTGTAGTACATATGTGCTCAAATTTATGGTCCTTTATATGTTTTAATTAAATTTGGGCATCTAGATAAATAAAATCCCGCTTCGGTAGAAGTATGTTATTTCACACGTATTTAAATAATAGGGTATATTAGTCATTTCCATATTTTCAAAGAACTTTTGACCCTAAAATAAAGGTAAAATCTGGTTGGACCCTACTATAAATAACCTTATGGGCCTAGGACCAAACAAGAAATTTTCCAATAATACTCCATAAGGGAGTCTTTTGTTCCTTTTAAGAAACAAGAAAACTAACGAACCAATCAAAGGAAAAAAGCAAGTCATGTCCGTCTGATTGTTGATTCCACAAAGTATAGTCTGTTTTCTTAAGGATTAGATTTGTTATCCGAAAAGGATTCGCAATGCAGCTTGTCGTCTGTTTGTCTTCTATTATTATGCGATCTTTTGAGCTCAAAAGTAAAAAAGAGCTTTTTTGAAATGACAAGTGATCATAACCGAGGAAGGATGGTAAACATTTCGTACACAAGCTTATACAATGTTCGGAAAACTAGCAAATTCATGAAACCATGTTCGCAAAAGACAGCTAGAAGTCGTCTTCACAATAAGTATTCTCTTTTGCTTCTAGAAATCATATATTTTTTTTATACATGGTTAGGAAACTTTCATAAATGAGTGAAAACAGAAGTAAACCAGAGGTAAGGCACATAAGTCTCTATTACTTTTCCTAACTACAAAGGACTTTTAAAGATAAGAGCACAAGAAGAGTCTACACAAAACGCAATAGGGAGGACAATCTCTTTCACTTTGATGCTGATGCATGTGGTGGGGGGCACATTACAGACCAGTAATCACGGTTTTCACACCATATGACTTGTATTCCTTCAACTTGTAGGATTTTTATGAAATGTATTTTTTATTTTGTTTTTCAAAATATCTTAAAAGCCAATTTATCCACTAGTATCTGTTGACATTGTTAGTTGATACATTATATCGACAATGTCCGCGTCGTCAAATTGTTGTTTATTGTTGCTAATGGCTTTTGAATTATTATTTTATTGAGATCTTGTACTTCCATACTACACCAAGTTCAAAGGGACTTAGAGTTGAAATGAAGCGAAAGAATTGTTCTTGATTTGATTCTGAAGTTTTTGTGTTACAACTTTACATACAATGCAACCCAAACACTCCTGCTCTTTCTCTAGTCACCATTTTCAGATTAAATCCTGCACATATGAATAGGTAGACTTCATCATGATCGGACGTTACGAACCAATGGTAAAGACAGACACGTCAAGAGAAACATACACTTACTGTTGGAATTCTATGTTGATTTCAGAAGCAGATGCATCCCCAATCATCGCGAACGTAGCAGCGGATAGAGTCATCGTTGTATTTGCAACAATAGGGTATGAAATCGAACTAACTCCTCGGTCAACAATAGTAACCGCAATCGTAACACCAAGTATACAAAATCCTTGCGCTGAAGCACTTATACATCTCACGAGATATTGTCTTCCACATGAAGCTCCATTATCCCAAATGCCTTCACCAGCGGATGCAAATTGATTGTTTGCAGGAAACTGACTCACGTCAGTACTGTAACAAGCTGTAGCTGCATGTAAATCATCGGAAAAATCAACAGAAGTTGTTTATATATGTTACTAGCACAATTCTTCTGATAAGACTGCATGGGATATACTTACGTAGATATGGGGGACTGTATCTGGTTGCAGTTCCGACATCAGCACCGGAGAAATCAAAGAAGTTTGTGATGATAAAGAGGAAGTGGAGAAGGTGGTGGTGGTGGTGGTGGTGGTGAGATTTCGTCATGGTACAACCACAACTGGTAGGATGATCGGGTTGTTAAAAAAATCATGACCTTTCCCCACGTTATAGTGGAAGAATACTTAAACGTTATGTGTACGACTAGTCAATGATTGGAACTCTTTTGTACCAGTTCAAACGGTTGAGTATAATGGATAATTTGAGTATTTTAGAATAATTCATGATGAATAATAATAATAATAATATGAAGGCAATTGAGTTAAATTTCAATAACGTGCATTAAGCCTTAAATATTCAGACTTAAAAAAAATGACAATTCCAAACGATATGCTCATTGTGAATGCTTTTGGATCAGTTGCACAGGAATTTGTTGGTCCTCATTGTCCTAATATGTTAGGGTTTTGACCATATTAGCTAGGGTTTTGAGGGGGATAAGGATTGATAGGAGATAATATATTCATGCGGGAATATCTCGACTAAAACTGGTATTCTACGGACGTGTGAATATTTTTAGTCGATTTTTTAGGTGAGCAGTGCACTGAATGACCTTGTCCAACATACCCATACCCGTTGGAGTAAATCTGGGTAATTGGTATGGATGTCTAATAATTGGGAAAGTCGCTAGTCTAATCTTCTGGTTCTCACAATACTTCAAAGATTTCTCCGTAAGGGAAGTCTTTGTTCCTTCGAAGGAACAAGAAAAAAACGAACTACGAAAAATAAGTCACGATTCCACATACTGGATATGATATCCGAAAAGGATTGGGAATGCAATTTGTTGTCTGTTTGTCTTCAATTATTGTATATATGTTCTTTTGAGCTCAAACAGCAAAAAACTTCAAGACTGCTAACAGGGGTACCAAGTTATTTGAAGGTGTACCAATATGTATAGGATAAAATATACATTGGTACACCCCCAAGCAATGTGGTACCCCTATTAGCAGCCTTGAAAAACTTGAGTAACAACAAGTGAGAACCAAGGAAGGATCGTTGAGATTGGGTACACAAGTTTAAACAATGTTCGGACACCATTGCGAATTTCTAAATACACACGTAGAAGTCGTTTTCAAAAGTAAACAAAATCTGTTTTATTCTTTTTCGCTTTTAGAAATAGTTTTCAAATTTTGCTCCCAACTTAGAAAGTACTTATTAAGGTATATGTATATCCAAGCAAATACCATTTCCCCTTGTTTAGCTTCTTCGAAGAACTTCCACAATGGAAAGGAAAATTAAATAGTGCCCAACAATAAAGATGGTGGTGCGCATAGTAGATGGCAGCTAAGACTACACCGACGCTTGTCGGGGTATTTTAAACCACAAAATTTGATAAAGCCATACCAGTTCTGATATGGCTTAACAACCACACACAAGAATCAAATTTCACAAACGCATTTCAATAGATAGATTTACCAAAACAAAATCAACAAATCCTTATTTACAAACTCTACCACTTGATATACCAACGAGTATGATTATACCTTCTTACCTGTGTCAGACCCTGCAAACATTCATACAAAAAGTTTCAAAATGCGAAAGAAAGATCTCTCGCTCTCTCTTCAGAGCAAGAAACACAGCAATACATCAAATTGTAAGGGAAAAAGACATACCAAAAAAATAAGACATATTTAAAAGGTGTATTAGGAGAGGAAAAGTGGAGAAAAGGGGACTTACTGCTGGAAGTCGATGTTGATATCTGTCGAAGCAGATGCATCTGCTATCATGGAAAAGGCAGGTTCAGAGAGAACAATAGTTGTTCCTGGACTCGATGGTTGAGATACGGAAGTATTTGCCCGATCAACAATCTTAATCTGAATTGTAACACCCGAAATACACGCTTGTTGCTTCGAAGAACTGATACATCTCACTAGGTATTCCCTCCCACATGACGCTCCATTATCCCAAATTCCTTCTCCAGCTGATCCAAAGAGATTACTTGTAGGAAATTGAGCTTGATCATTTCCGAAACAAGCTGAAGCTGCATTTGGAATCCCACATAAAATCAATAAAATATACAGCAAACACCTTTTAGCATAACCACAATGAAAAAAGAAGAAGTGAGGTTGTCTGATGTTTCATTTCAGTTCTAAGCTGGTTGAAAGCCTTAATTAGACATAAAACCTATACATGTTATTTCTCAATCATGTAAAAACTTACGTATATAAGGGGAACCGTATCGAGCAGCAGTGCCTACATCACCATTGGAAATAATGAAGAGATCTGAAAATATCATGAAGGGGAGAAACCATTGAAGGAAGAGAAGCTGAAGCATTGACATTTTAGTTTAGAGAGATTTTAGCCTCTCTTGATATGTTATCTCATCTCTTACAGTCAACGGCTAGAAAAAGTCTGCTGTTTCTAAATTAATATGTGCATTAAAAATGGATGTAACAACAAATCAGACTTCAACTTGGACGGCTGTGTGGTCATCCTACATCCAGGAAAAATGCTAGGCAATCAGTTTAGGGTCAAGTTGACTATGAAAAGTCTAGTTCCTATCACAAGGATGATTAGTGAATAAAAATAAACTTTATTTACAACTTGGCCCATGTTTCTTTGATAACTAATTGCTCAGAAGGTTCCAAACTAAGCTAGTTAGTTATCTATAAACTAACAGGAAACCAAAATTAAAATTTCTATGAATTGATTATTATTCAAAACTAACAACCCTATGTCAAAATCACAATCAACAAAGGGATAAGAAGGCTTCACAGATAAATCGAGATAACAATAAACGTGACTCGATTATGTTTCAAGCAAAGACTAGACAAAAGTGAGAATATCCTCAGAAAGTTCCCTGGAAAAGTAACATATTAGAGAAAAATGAAGATACGTGATGTAAATAAATAAGATTGAGTGAAGGAATATGAAACATATGTCAAGAAAACCTAGAAAGGTAAGGTTGTTGAATGATCAAAACCAAGATTTACGGCGCCAATGTTCTAGGACAAGACATGGGTTAATGATTATTTTATGATTGACTTTCAAATAATAAAAACATGAAGCAAAAAAGTCTGAAATGTGCAGAATAAATTGAAAATAACGGAATCGTTATAATGGTGTTTCTAGCAGAAAAACTCATCTGAAATCTGATGTGATTCTAAGATCTGAACCAAAGTTCACATTTTTTTCTGGGAGCTGGGTTTAATACCGAATCTACTACGAGTAAAAGTAGTCAGCTAAAAAATGAATTTTAACGAATCAACTCGCCTACCAACTCAAAAACAAGAAAAAACAAAAATCAGACCAATACCTTACTGCTATCCCAGGTCCGGTTACCAATACACTACTAGACATGTTTTATCATTCTTATCACAGATCAGCGTGCAGACAGATTTTACCATTCAATTCAGTCAGCACTAATGTCTTGGATGCTTTAACTCTTAAATAAACAATATGCTACTCCCTGTATTTTGCCTTTCTTTAAAGAACTAGCTGGTAAGCCCAATGCAAGTTTTTAATTTGACTCGTGATTCTTGAAGCCAACCACTCGTGCTGATATCATGTATAACAGCAGAATAGAACAAAAGTTTGCTGGAACTAATACCTAATACTACTATAGAGTAACAACTAAACATTCAGAACAACTACTGTTGTCTGCTGTTTTCCATAAGCAAAAACTAATTCTAGATAATTAATCCTCTCTTTTACGAATACCTTACAGTTAAAGATATACTGGTACTCCTCCTTTCTTTAACAGTTTGAACTTTCAGGTCAAGTGATGGTAATCAACCACCTGATTACCGGTTTGTATGTGTTTTCTGTACGACTGTACTAGTAGTTTTGTACCCTCTATCATACTTAGAATATCTCAATGCCTACAATAAATTATGAATAACCTCTTTAGTGGCCATCATGCATTTCTGAATTCTACAGGCTACAAGCATAGGTGAACCAGCACTATAATCTAACTGAAGCACCAAACTCATTCATTTATACAATGTAATGCCAAAGCATCTTGCATCAAGCCTACATAAGTTCTAGGACTATCATCATTAGATTCATAACAATGATACACGTGTATACTATCGTAACTTCTGAAAGCGAATGGTGTTTGAACTAACAGTCATATTGTAAAGCATCATCCAGTTAGAAACAATAACATAAGCAAGATTCTGTTACGCAACAGAAACATTGACCAACAACAAATGAGAACAAAAATATTAACCAATTCAAAAGTTATACATGCCTAGTACTAGCACTTCTTCCCACATTTCATTTTCTGGAGAGACTTCTCTGGTTGTTTAACCCAAGCGATGCAGGAATCCTAGAACAGGAGTTATTTGTATTTGGAAGAAATAAAATTTAAAGATTCCTTTTCCGCTGTGAACGTCTACTTAAAACTCCCCACACACACAAAGAAACAAAATGATGCTGTTATCACCCTCCAGCTGCAGATGTCTAATATTCCTCTCCTTCGCCCAGATAATTGCTTGTAGGGCACCCAACGCCTCAGCTTGCTCCTCATCCCAGGCTATTAGTGGGATACTTGCCGTGCCCTCACATTCACCTGCATATGATTTGGAATTAGTCCAATACCACATTTATTTGCACTATCATGGAAGCTAGCATCAAAATTTGCCTTAGCAAAAGGAAAACTAGGTTTACTCCATGTTAAATTCCTGTTCACTCTGACAATGCCAGAGTGCCTATTAGTAGCCTTACTAGAGAGATACTTTTCCCAATTAAGCTTGTATTGTTTAATTTGGTTGACCACCATATCTACCGGAATAACAGTATTCTCGAAAACAGGGGTGCATCTTCTTTTCCAGATAAACCACATCATAAACAAGTTTTTGTACATTAAAATGCACTGCAGAGAACCATTCTTCGAACCGTAGCAATTATTAAAAAGATGAGCCAAATACTTGTACCGACTCAAACAACATATATCATTCAATTTCAATGGTATCTTAATAAAACTCGTCATCTCACTATTAAAGATTGGCAATGCAGTTATAGAAATTGCAGGTTCTATGATTTCTCATTAGAAATCTGAGAGTAGTTTTCCAAACGACCTAAGCAGAGTCTACATGTTACTGCAGATTTGGATTTAAGATAGCCTACTAATAAACAACAATGAAAAGAAAACATATATTATGTCAAATATCATCTTGTGGATCGAAATTGTAGTCTTGTAGAGAGAACAAAAAAAAAGTGGTACCTTGGGACTGCTTGAGAACCTCCTCAACATGGATCGAGTAACAAGTGTAAGTGCCATGCCTGGAAGAGAAAGATCAATGAGACTCTTCTTTAGCAAATCACTCCACATAATTCTAAAATCAGAAATATATTTGTCCAAATTATGAATAACGCCAAAAAACAAAGGAAAAAAAAGAACTACTGATTGTACCAACTCAATCAAGAGAGATCAATACAAAAATTAACATAGACTAGCTTCAAGAATCAGCATGTAACTAAAACTTACATAGAGAAGAGATCAAAGAACCTTCAGGCATGATTTCAAAATACTGATATAAGAAATAGCGCATGATTTTGCATAGTAAGACAACAAAAAATATACAAACACAAAACACTTTAAATATTTAACCATCCCAACTCTCTCTTTTTATGTCGAGGCTGTAGGTATAATCAAGCACAAATGGGGCAATAAACCATCACATGAAGCTTGTGCCGATATAAGGAACCCATGCACGGTTTGTGGGCTGTTTCAATGAAATAAGTACAGACAGGGAAAAGAAAATAACGGATTTAGAAACAACTTTAGAAACACTATATTATAAAAAGTGGAAATTAGCATGCATGGAAAAACCAACCAAAACCATATGAAAGAAGAATAAAGAGTCGAGATGGGAAAAAGCAAGCGAAGTTGCAAGTAATGGGAAACAGCAGCCCTAAGCCAGAAGTGAAGCACGTTTTGGTGGTGAAATTTTAAGCCTCAAACCACAGAGGAGAGGATCAAACAACTCATAAAGGAGGTTGTTAAGCTCACTGATGTTTTCAAAACCATCAAGGAATTTGTTTTCATATGTACATTGATGTTGAATACAGGGGAGATGATGAGATCACATAAGCATTGAGCTAAATTATAATACAGATCGACTTAATCCTAAATCAAAGACGGATCGATTTAACTCCAAAATCAAATGCAGATCAGCGAAAAAGTAGTAGGCAATACCTAATCTGATCGGCTAATAGCATCGTCATGCATTTTCGAATTCTACCTGCTACCAACTGAATCAGCACTAGAATCCAACTGAAGTACCAAACTCTGATGTGAAGCTAAGAGCTGAACCAAAGTTCACACTATCATTAAGGGAGCTGAGTTTAATACTGAATCTACTACGAGTAGAAGTATTCAGCCAAACAATGAATTTACATGAACCAGGGCAATACCAACTCAAACACAAGATAAAACAAAAATCAGATCAATATCTTACTGCTAACCCACGTCTGTTTACCAGTACTACATATGTTTTAACCAGTCTTAGGATTCTTAAACATTTATCACAGATCAGTGTGAAGACAGATTTTACCATTGCAATAGTAATGCCTTGGATGCTTTAACTATTAAATAAACAATATGCTGCTCCCTGTATTTCGCCTTCCTTCAAAGAACTATCTGGTAAGCTCAATGCAAGTTTTAATTTGACTCATGATTCTTGAAGCCAACCACTCGCGCTGATGTCATATATATAACAGCAGAATAGAACAAAAATTTGCTGGAACAACACCTAATAGTACTACTATAGCATAACTACTATGATCCCAAGGAATTCCAAGTGATCTTAGGATCAGTTTCCCAGAATGTTCAGAACTACTACTTTTATATACTGTTTTCTATAAGCAAAAATACAACAAATAATTAATCCTCTCTTTTATGAATCTCTTACAATTAAGGATATAGTGTTACTCCTCTCTTTAACAGTTCGAATTTTCAGGTCAAGTGGGGGTAATCAACTACCTGATTACCAATTTGTATATGTTTTCGGCACCAGTAGTTTGGTACCCGCTATCATACTCATAAGCATGGATGAATCATCATAACAGTGATAAACATGTATACCATCATGACGTCTAAAATCAAATGGTGATTAAAGTAACAGTCTTATTGTAAAGCATCATCCAGTGACATAACATTAACATTAAATAACAACTAATCAGAACAAAATTATTAGCCAATTAAAAACCCATACATACCTAGTGATAGGTACAATGAACCCAGGCCTCAGCACTTCTTCCTTCATTTCACTTCCTGGAGAAACTTTTCTAGTTGTTTATCCCAAGCAATGCAGGTGAAAATTAGAATCCTTGAACAAGAGTTACTTGTATTTGGAAGAACTAAAATTCGAAGATTCCTTCCCCACTGTGAACATCTACTTACAACTCCCGCCCACACACAAAGGAAACAAAATGATAACAATTGACAACTCCAAAAGTTAAACGGATATTATTCCTTGAGAATGAATTGCTGTCTTCCTCATTAAACTCGCTGAGAGGTTATATTTACATCTCTAGAAGGCGAAAAACATTGTTGTTTTTATCTGGAAATTCACTAACATTACATGGCAAAACTTGAAATGAGTATGCGCAACAATTTACACTCAGCCTGAATTGAGCTTCGAGAATCTACTCTTAAGATCCGCAGCCAAATGGCTCATACCAGCTTTATAGAGATCCTTTGATACTTTGACATAAACAGGAAAATTGGGTTTGAGCCCCTTTTCAATCATCAGAACAAGAATATCTCGAGCATCGAGCAACTTTCCCTTTTTATGATGAAGGCTTGCAAGCAAACTATAATTCACATTACCAGAGTACTTATACCTCACAGCCATATCAACAACAAATTTATATGCTTCCTGGAATCTATTAGAGTTGAAGTAACCCTTGATGAAAGCTGCATGAGTCGTTAGCCGAGGTTCAAGACCTCCAGAAATCATCTGATTAAGGAATTCCATTGCAAAATCCAACCTATCTTGTCGACAGGCATGAAAAATGAATATCTCAAAGGTAATAGCATCAGGCATATACCCCAACTCATTCATTACCTCAACCAAGCTACAAGCTTCGCCAATTCTTCCGTCCTTGCAGAGGCTACCAAGCAAATAGTTGTAAGTATTGGAATTCGGATAACAACCATATCTCCTCATCTCACCAAACAACTCCCTCGCTTCTTGGAACTGACTACCACGACACTTGGCCCAGACGAGAACATTGTAATAAGAAGTCCTCCTTGCTGTTTCCTCCATCACAAAGACAGCCAAATCGAAAGCTTTCAATATACATAACATCTTAATCAAATAAAATATCCCAGATCTCCCAGCTGAACCCCCAGCTTCATTCAACAATTCAACAATTTTTCTCACATTATCTATACCTTTACATTCATCCTCTAAAGAGTCAGCTAGAAATGCAAATGCGTTTTCAGATAAACAAATTCCTTTTCGAGAAAAATCCTTAAATAGAACCACCATCGAATCGTAATCCTCTACTCTACCCAGATTATCAATAATCATACTACAAAACACAGAACTCCTCTTAATATCAATATGTGTTTCACTAAGCCAGCAAAAGAAATGCAAACCTGACACTCCATCATAATTCAAGCGCCGAAAAACCTTCCTAACTAAATCAAGAGAGATATTCACATCCATCAGATTAATCTTACTCTCCAACTCACTTCCATCTCTTTTTATCAATTCTACAATTTGAACAACCTCTTTTTCCTCATTATGATTTCTTCTTCTATCTAATCCAAATTTAAGACTAACACCATTATCTAACTCCTCTAATTCATACTCTTGTTTCGAAACCAATCGCCGCTTAGACGACGACCCTAAAGAATCATCCGTAAAAAATCGACGAAAAATGGGGAAAAATAACAAATCAAGATTTAAGATATTAGAGTATCTACATTTACCAGTGGTTCTTTGAGCAGCAGAGGACAATGAAATTGATTGAAATAAGTAGACAGTGTGATTAAATTTTCTCTGAATGAGACGTGAGATTGTAGCCACCATTAAGAAAACAGAACTAGGGTTTATGGTTGGGATTGAAGTGTTGAAATGGGAATAGAAATCACAGATCAAAAGAAGAGAGTGTTGTGGATGATTGTTAAGGGTTTAAGAAATACCTGAAGTTTTGATTACTGTTTGAAATTTCCATCCCACATGGAGAGAGAGGGGGGGTGGCAGAAGAGAAGGGAGACAGGGTTTAACGTTTGAGAAGAAACAAATACAACAGCTTGGATAGGGATAATTTCGTAAATTGCGGGATCTTTCTGTTCTGAGTTCTGAGCTCAATTTGTAGTGGGCTTGTACTGCTCCAGTTAGGGTCCAAACTGATCCATTTACCATTTATCTTTATTTTTTCTTTGAAACAGTATTGATGATATTTTTATTTTTTTTCTTTGAAATAAGAAGGTTGAATTCCAGGACGCTTTGTGACATCAAAAGGAGCCTTGAAGAGGACTAATAGTGCATTTCAAACAGTGGCATGGGCTCTGGTTGAAGGTATGAATTTAGTTATGTCCCATGGGTGGCATAAAGTTATCTTTGAATCAGATAACTTAAATATTTGTAGGTTTGTTCAACAACAACATCCTCCTCCTCCTTGGAGGAGTTTATCTCTTTTAAGGAGTTGTATAAATATGTGTAATAATAATACTCTAGCTTGGTCTTGTTCTCATGTTTATAGGTGTTGTAATAAAGCAGCTGATGCTTTAGCAAAAGCTGTTAGAAGGATGTATCTGAATGAGGAATGGTGGTTTCCCCCACCTGGCATGTTAATTCCTGATTTAAACTCTGATGTAAATTATCCTCTTGTTTAATATATTTGCTCCTTTGTTCAAAAAAAATGGTTGAATTGATGGAAAAGTGAAATACAATCTAGGGAAATGAGCCTCATAAAATTACGTGGATGTATAAAACATTAAATCCAAATCCAATGAGATCACTCTTACGTCAATTTCTTTAAAGACATCCATGGTATATATATAATGGAGGACAAATATTTGCTTAATCATCACAACAATCTCATCAAAAGTTTTATGCCTAGCTCCAATGCCAAACACTGTCCCATGTTTTTCCTTATATAAGTGTCATATTGCAGCTATTCTGATTGGATATGCCACTGAGTTTAATATAGCTTTAGGTTTCAAACTGTTTAAGTATAGCATGAGGCGTAATCCAAGCTATTCTAAAAACATTCATAAAGTAATACCAGATGTCATGTGCATCCTTACAACACAAAAACAAAATGGTCAATTACTTATACATCTTATTTACAAAAATAGAGTTTCCATCATTTATTTGTATTTTATTGACAAAAATAACAATTGTCATTTTTGCGTGTTAGTACTTATATGTCTAAGCATAACAAGGGTTGGCAGTGACAAAAAACTACCCAAAACATAAATCTAACTTTATATGAGGAATCTACTTTATCTAAAGAATCTTCTGAAAACCATATTCATGGTCATCCTCCGTTGGACTTTATATCATTTCTTCACACTGAGATCCTTAAAGATTGAAATCGAATCATCTTCTTTAGAAAAGTCTAGAACATGCCCTAATTCATCACACAAGAGATTAAACCAGGGGTGCACGTTACCCCCTTTATTATTCGTTGTATACCTATCCCGAGTTCTACACCTAGTTTCTAGTCTTAGTATTTTAAAAATAGGTACATAGGAAATTAGATAAAAAAAATTTGAAAACGAAACCCAACTTAATTACTACTATTTATACATCTCTCTGACTTTAATTCTGTCTTTTTCCTTTCTTTACATGATTCATTTCACATTATGCTGATATTCTCTTGAACACTTAACAACTAACTTATTTGATTCCCTATTTATACTTCGACAAGTCTCCTATATAGGTTCGTGCATTTGTGTTATATCTTTGTCATTGTTATCTCCCAGGAATTAGATGTGTCAATTAACAATATGACTTTTCATATGTACGGCTCTTCCATTTTTCTTTGTTTGAACAGTCTCAACTATGTGATATTCCTTTCCTGCTTCACATCTCTCGCCAAAATACTTATTAATTATTGTACAAGGGATTCTTCATTTAGGTTCATGAAAACGTTAGTGGTGTACTATGCACCTCTCATTTTCAGGAGACACAGATAAATATTTTGATGAATCCCTTCATTCCGATGAATTTTGGAAAATGGATGAATTTCATATGTATCTCAGGTTTAAAAAATAAACTGTTGTCGGTAAAAATCAATGGATTCAAGATTTAACTGATATTTCTTTCAAAGAACTAGATATAACAAATCGAGCATGTCGGTTGTTGAATCTTGAACACAACCAAAATCTCCAAAAACAGGAGTTGCCGATACACATAAAACTACAACAACAATTGGAGTTGCAAGTATTCCTAAAAATGTAAAAGATTGTAATATCTCTGAAAGTTTTTCTGGTTCCCCGAGGAAGATTACTCATAAGGTTGAGGAAACTAAAAAATAACTTCTTAGCAAGATTATAGTTGAGAAAAATTCCTTGAACCATATGACCATATGATCCAAATGGGTTAGTTTTCCATGATATGGGTAAAGAGACATTTTATCACCTAAAAAAATAAACGAGAAACTCGTAAAGTTTATTATAAGAATTCTTTGAAGCCACAATGGTACATAAACATGGTAAAAGTATATCTGGATTATTTTTATCTCAACATTTTGGTCATTGCGCCAATCATTGCAATTTAATGAATATCCATAGATATCGAAACAAGTTTCATACAAAGAAACCATTTCAACATAAAATGATTCTAATTGGAAACAAATATGGAAAGTATCCTTTCAGTTATATTGTTGAAAATGGGTTAATGCATGTACCTCATAATTGTTTTTGTCTTTTTTACATGTACCGACAGTATGATTAAATTTTCTATGAATGAGATATGAAATTTTAGCCACCATTAAAACAGAACTAGGGTTTATGGTTAGTATTAAAATATTGAAAATAGGAATAGAAATCAGAAATCAAGATAAGAGAGTGTTGTGAATGATTGTTAGGGTTTACGAAATATCTTAAGTTTATATTAATGTTTAAGATTTACATCGCACATGGAGAAAGAGAAAGAAGAAAAGAATTAAATGGGGAATGGAAGAAAAGGAAAAACAAGGTTTAACGTTTGAGAAGAAAAAAATACAACAGCGTGGATCGTGGGCTTGTGCTATACCACTTTGTGATCGTAAGATCCAAAGGATTTATTTATTTTTATTTTTCTTTAAAACAAAAGATTTTCTTTTTTTAGTGTTTTGATAGATAGAACAGTGGTTTGTGGTCCCTAGATTGCTTTCTAATTCTCTGCATTTAATAATTTTTATGCAATTACCATTATTGGGGTGCATAAGAACCATCAGACCACTTGATGGTTCTCAAATAAAAAGGTTATATTGATGAAAAAAGAAATACAATTCGGGTAAAGGAGTCTCACAAAATTACATGAGTCTAAAACATCATTTTCAAATTACATGGGTTATCTAACTAAAAATTATACTCGAAATCCTCTCTCTCTTTCTTTCTTTCTTCCTTGTAGACGAAAACCCTACCCTTGCAGACCGACGCCTTCTCAGATTTACTATGTCGATCAACAACATCTATTAATCACTGTATTTAGCATCAAATTTCCTTTATGTTGTATTTTAATTTCTATTTCAGTTTTGTTGATATGTTTTTTTGGGTTTGTTTGTTTGGGGATTGGATTGATTGTGCAACTATCGTATGGCATCTAATGAAAAAGGAAGACCAAAGCATAGTATCATTTTCAGCTCTGATTTACAAGCATCTCACAGCTTCAGCAACAACTTCGGCATGTATGGTTAGTTCGGCTTCGATTAACAACTCTAGGTATCCTCCTAATCTTTAGATAGGGTTTATCTTTGATCAAATATTAATTAGATCCACTTTTTTTTGGTTGGTAGAAGGATTAACTATGCTTGTGGTGTTAATAGGATTTCAATTTATCTTGTTTTAATTTTAGTTTGTAATACGAAAGAATTAATATTTCCGGTTTTATTTTTAAATTTGTTTGATTAAGGTTTAGTATTGAAAACATAGACAACATCAACTCGTTCAAGATCGTCAAGTTCAACTATTATACAGATCTCCAAAGTCGAGTCGGCCAGATCTATTCCGACACAGACACTCAAAAATTGATTCAGAATACCATTGTTACTTGAGACACTTTGATTACTATTTGAGACACTTTGGTTACTTTTTGGCTACTGTTACTACTAGTTGGGTTACTGATACCTTGATTGCATTAGGCAATCTAAACTTAAAAAACTTCAGTTCATGTTATTTACATGTTCTGATGAACATTGGGTTGGATTTAATCCGGTCATTGACTTGTGCTTTGTCATATATTGGTTTTGTTTTAAAAACCAGTTTGGCCTAAATGTTTCGTCCTCTTCATTGTGAGAGAAGGTTCTCTGAAACTGTTTTTAGATTTGAAGGGATAGATTTGATAGGAAAGGATTGGGGGAAATACTATGACTTGTATGACTTTTGTATGATCTTGAAAAAAACTTGTAAGGTTTTCGATTTCCTAAATCGACGTTATCAATATATCGTTTGAGGCTTGCCTCTTTTCCGATTTTTTTTTAATAAATAATTCTTACATCAGTTTATTTAAAAGTATCCATATTATACAACCAAAATACAAGAGCTTGAGTAATTATCACAACAACCTTATCAATAGTCTTATGCCTAGTTTCAAATGTAAGCGTTTTCCCATGTTTCTCTTTACATAAGTGGTGTACTAGAGCAAACTGCACCTTTTTTACTTATCTCCTTGGACATGCCATTGAGTTTAATGTAGCTTTAAGCTTCAAACTATTAAGGTAGAAAATAAGACGTAATCCAAGCTATTTTGAAACGATTCCCAAAGTAACAACAAATGTCATACTTACAACAAAAAAAAAACAAAATGGTCAATTGTTTCCGCATCTTGTTTACAAAAATACAGTTTCCATCATTTTTTTTATTATGCATTTTGTTGATAAAAATAGCAATTGTCATTTTGCATGTTAATACGGTGTCAACTAGTAAGCCAATGTATTTCTACGGTGTCTACGTCAGTTCTAGTGAATGGTTCACCGGGAGATATATTTAAACCAACAAGAGATTTAAGACAAGGGGGTCCACTGTCTCCTTATCTTTTTATTTTGTGTATGGATGTTTTATCTAGATCTCTGACTGTTGCTCAGAACAATGATAGCATAGTTGGTCTCAAGGTAGCTCCTACTGCCCGTCCCATAACACACTTATCCTTTGTTGATGACATTCTAATTTTCTCTAAGGCCTGTCCTGCAGGTACTAGAACTCTTAATGGCATTATTGACAGCTTTAGCAAGTCTTCTAGACAAGCAATTAACTTCAAAAAGTCTGGAGTTGTTTTCAGTCCAAAAACTGATAACAACCTTAAGACTGAAATCACTAACATTCTCAATATAAAGAGAATTGGTTTGCAGGAAAAGTATCTTGGGGTCTCTCTTCTTCTTCAGAGAAATAAGCAGGAATCTTTCAGCAACATGATGGATAATTTTGGCGGTAAGTTGGGCATATGGAAAGGTAAGGTCTTTAACCAAGATGGTAGAACTATCTTGACCCAAACATCATTAGGTAGTATGGACACTCACACTATTTCTGTTTTCTCGATGCCAAAATTTTTAATGGATAGAATGGACTCTATCCAACGAAAGTTCTGGTGGAGTAAGGACTCCAATACTAGAGGTGTCTTTCTTATATCTTGGGATGGTGTAGCCTTACCCAAGGACCAAGGTGGTCTAAATATTAGGAAAGCTTATATTTTCAATAAATCCCTCTTAACTATGTTTGCTTGACGAATGTTGAACAATGAGGATGCTCTGTGGGTGCAGATACTTTGTCATAAATACTTCTTAGGATTCCATCCTCTTTCTGATGAGTTATCGACTAATGGATCTTGGATTTGGCAGGGTATCTGCCAAGGTCTACAAGTTATCAAGGATAATTATTGCTGGGAAGTGGGAGATGGGAAAAATATAAAGATTTGGAAGGATTGTTGGGTTCCAACTTTAACCTCCCATCTCCCAACCCAATTTTTTTCTAGGGATATTGTTACAGTAGACCAGCTCATAGACAAGGATACGAATTACTGGAATTTGACTATGTTGAATGCTCTGTTTCCACAAAACATAGTTAAAGAACTTTGCAAAATTAGGCTTCCAATTGCAGGTGCTGACAGAATTAGATGGAAAGGTACAAGAAATGGTATGTTTAGTGTTAAATCGGCTTATAACTATATTTTAAGTTCTATTCAAACTAATGCCAACATGAATACATCTAATTTTCCTTGGAAAAAGTTGTGGAAGCTTAGTTTTCCTCCAAAGGTTCTTCATATTTTATGGAAGTGTGTCCATAATTGTCTTCCGGTTAGGGATAGACTAGGTAGGCATGTAGATAACATTTCTACTGTTTGTCCTTACTGTAATGATTCTTGTGAAACCGTGCAGCATTTATTTCTAGATTGTTCTATTATTAACAGAATCTGGTTTGCTCTTGACTCAAGTATCTTTCACTCTGTCTTAAATGTGAACTTTTCAGATTAGTTTATGAATCTGTTTACTGTTAATTCTTACCATAGTCCTAATCATCAGTCTGTGGTTAGATTTATTTTTTTGACAATGTGGATGATTTGGAAGCAGAGATGCAATATCGTTTTTGGCAGGGATAAAGTTAATCCCAGTAAACTGATTTCTCTAATAAAAAAGAGATCAGTGAATGGGAAAACTTTCTCATTAAGGGTTCTGTAAGTAATACCCCAACTACTCAGCAAAAAACAAGTTGGACACCACCTTCTATTGACTTTGAGAATATAAATTTTGATGCGTCTTTTGATAAAAACACCTTTACTATGGGCATTGGACTAATCCATAGAAACTATGCAGGTGATTATAAGGGAGCATGGGGTGAATCGGGAGAAGCAGTATACGAGGAACAAGCCGAAGCATTAGCCCTGCAGAAAGCGATAGAATGGGCTATTGATAAAGGGTTGCAGAAAGTGCATTTCAAAGGAGATAATAAAAATGTGGTAGAAGCAGAGAATGGTTCCATCAGTGGTATTCAATGGACAACAAGTCCAATAATAAGAAGTTGTTTATTCCTTTTAAAATATGTCAATGAATGGATATAGGCCAAAGCCGCCACACGCGCCATTGGCACATGCCAAGCAACTCCTGCAACCTGGCATGCCAAAGCCGTGCAACCAAGGCCAAATCCGCCACACGCGCCATTGGCACATGCCAAGCAACGCTTGCATCCTGGCGTGCCAAAGCTGTGCAACCCAAGGACAAAGCCGCCACACGCGCCATTGGCACATGCCAAGCAACTCTTGCAACCTGGCGCGCCAAAGCGGTGCAACCCAAGGCCAAAGCCGCCACACGCGCCATTGGCACATGCCAAGCAACTCTTGCAACCTGGCGTGCCAAAGCCGTGCAACCCAAGGCCAAAGACGCCACACGCGCCATTGGCATATGCCAAGAAACTCTTGCAACCCAGCTTGCCAAAGCCGTGCAACCCAAGGCCAAAGCCGCCACACGCGTCATTGGCACATGCCAAGAAACACTTACAACCTGGCATGCCAAAGCCGTGCAACCCAAGGCCAAAGCCTCCACACGCGCCATGGCACATGCCAAGTAACTCTTGCAACCTGGCATGCCAAAGCCGTGCAACCCAAGGCCGAAGCCACCACACGCGCCATTGGCACATGCCAAGCAACTCTTGCAACCTGACGTGCCAAAGCCGTGCAACCCAAGGCCAAATAGGCCACACGCGCCATTGGCACATGCCAAGCAACTCTTGCAACTTGGCATGCCAAAGCTGTGCAACCCAAGGCCAAAGCCGCCACACGCGCCATTGGCACATGCCAAGCAACTCTTGCAACCTGGCATACCAAAGCCGTGCAACCCAAGGCCAAAGCCACCACACGCGCCATTGGCACATGCCAAGCAACTCTTGCAACCTGGCATGCCAAAGCCGTGCAACCCAGGTCTAAAGACGCCACACGCGCCATTGGCACATGTTGTGCAACACTTGCACTTTGGCATTGCCACTTGCACCCGATGTGAAACATACGGCCAAGGCATGCCACACATGCCATTGGCACATGCCATGCAACCCTTGCACTTTGGCATGCCGCGCCTACTTCAAAGGCCACGATTCCTCTTAAGATGCAAAATCTCGACCGTCGAAGGTCGCCACTGAGCCGAAATGTCTCTCAAGCTCAGCTTATCAAACACCAGCGACATGCTACATGTTTTCCACGAAAACACTCGAGACATCAATACATGTCACAAACTGGGGGATGCTCTTTAGGGTTTTGGTTTGGCGGTTTACAGCGTGCGACATACATAAATTCCTGTTTCAAGACGGTGTATTAAGAATAAAACGGTTAATAAATGCAGGAAGTAATGGTGAAACGCTCTTTCATTATGGAACATCAATTCCATCAAATCCCATCAATACTAGGCGTTACCACCTCTTCCCATTTAACTCATCTGTTTCTTTTCTTACGAGGCCAGAGTACGTTTCACTTGGACTTGTATAAATAGGTTTCACCTATTTTCACCAACACACAAGTTTTTGGTCAGGGAGAAATACAACACTCAAAAAGGAAACTTTGCTAGATTTATCAAAGCTTTCACCTTCTGATACAAGTCAATTACTACTCTTCCAGAACTGTTTTGGTCTCAACACTCTCTTCGCTTCCCTCCCTAAAACAGCCCTTCTCCTCCTCTTTGTGACCGAAGCAAATCCGGAACGACCATTTCTTGGTTTAGGCCAGATTTGTATAGATTGATCTCTCGAATCTAAAGTACTCCCGTGCAGTACATTTGTTTAGGGTTTAGATTTTTTTTCACCCACTCACCGAAATTACCAAAATCAGCAAAAACGATTTTCACCCATAAACACCTTTAAAGGTCCCAGATTCAAAGAATCATAAACATCGGCTGACATCACGCTTATAGAAGCTTCCAAATCAATCAATGCACGCTCGAACCGTTTGTTACCAATAGTAATTAGCACTGTAAAACCACCAGGATCTTTACACTTTGCAGGCATCTTTTTTAGCAACATAGCTGAAGCGCTTTCTCCCACCTGAGTGATCTCATTAGCAATCAACCTCTCCTTCCTTGTGCACAAATCCTTCAGAACCTTGGCATACCTGGGTACCGTTCTGACGGCCTCAATAAATGGAATGTTAATATGCATTTTGCTGAAGATATCCATAATCTCCTTGTCTAGAGCTTGCTTCTTTGACTTGGAAAATCGACTAGGAAAATGAGGTGGTTTGGTAAAAGTAGGAACCTAATCCTTAGGTTGGTCGGTTGAAGTTGGCTTTTCCTTTGGAACGGTTTCCACCTCTACTTCCTTTTCTAAGTCCTCACTAACCTTTTCTTGTTGTTTTGGCTCCTCAGTTTGCTTCCCACTTCTTAGAGTTAGAGCACTGACATTCGTTCTTGGATTCACAAAAGGCTGTGATGGCAACTTTGCTGAATACTGTGCTTTTATTTCATTAATATCTGTAGCCAATTGTCCCATTTGAAGTTGCAAGTCTTTTATAGCCATATCTTGTTTCTGCAGGATTGCATCTTGACGCTAAGCATTAGCATCTTGCTTTTTCATCATCATTTTCATTATCTCCTCTAAACTAGAATTTTGAGTATGTTGTTGAGGCTGAGGTGGAGGTTGTGGTCGGAACTGTGGTTGTTGAAAACCATTTTGTCGCCCATAAGGATTAGGAGATGTAGCTTGCTGATTTGCATAACTGAGATTTGGGTGATATTTCCAACATGGATTATAAGTATTAGAGTAAGGATCATACCTTTTCCTCTGGTTAGGGAACACAAAATTCACCTGTTCAGACTCTTCTTCATAAGTAGGAATAATCACTGCTGCCATTCGTTATACTACCTTCTCTATGTTATTCATATGTTGCTATGATTGTGCAGATTCTCCCATTTCGCTAACTATTCTAACTTTAGAGTTGTTTCTGGTGTAGAATTGTTGAGCATTGGCAGCCATACTCTCAATCAAACTGGTTGGCTGCGAGATTGTCTTCTCAGTAAGTGAACCACCGGTAGCCGCATCAATCAAATTCCTCTGTTCTGGAAGTAATCCTTCGTAAAAGTATTGAATGATTAGTATTGAGGATATATTATGGTGTGGGAAGCTTGCCAACAACCCCTTATACCTCTCCCAATATTCATATAGAGACTCCCAGCCATCTGTAGAATACCACTAATTTCCTTAAGAACGGATGTCGCTTTGGAAGCAGGAAAATATTTCTCCAGAAATAGTTTTTTCATCTGAGTCCATGTTATAACACTCCCTGGAGAAAGACAATACAACCATTCTTCTACTAAGTATGTCAATGAGAACGGAAAGGCTTGTAGCATAGCCATATCTCTGTCTGCGGTTGCATGCCTCGGACTTGTCATCGTTTTCTAGACCTGTTGAAGGTGTCGATTTGGATTTTCACCTGGATGTCCCTTTAACTTTGGTAGATGATGATGTATATTCGACTTCAGCTCCACTGTGTTAGTGATTGTAATGCACAGTGGTTGCGAATCTAAGCATGGAGACGTCAACTCTCCTAGCTTCCTCTCCGGAGGTGGAGGTGGTGGAGGATTTCCCTCGTCATCTGTATTAACCATCTTTAATGTAGAAGGTTCTTGTTGTAACTTTGGACGTGCTTTTAGTACCATTCCCTTTCGGGTTTGAATCCCACACCTCGAGTAATTCCAATCCTTTGATGCCAGAGATTAAGTACCTGTCATAAAATTCTCAAAAAACTAAATCAAAAACTAAAAATAAGACTAAAAACAAAAATAAAACAAAAAGAAATAACAACTAAAGCTACCGACTGCTCCCTAGCAGCGGCGCCGAAATTTGATGTGTGTCGTAGGTGCACAAATTAATTTACTTATATTCTACTTTACTAATGAATAATATAGTAGAAAATAAGATTCGTTCCCACGAAGAGCAGGGAGTTTTAGTTGTCAAAAATGTTACAAAAGGGGATTGTTTTGGATTTTGAAACGAAATAAATTACAAAGCAATGAAAATTAATTAAGTTGCAAGCAATGGAGAGAAATATGATCAGGGAATCCTTCTTCGTTACTAAACTGTCATCAATTTATTATATTCATCCATGAATACAATTAATCACAGATTATTACCAACCATGGAATAACAGCTAGCTCAGTGCTATCCCCTAAATTCCTTATATCACTGAGTATGGAAGCTCTCCAATACCAGATTCTATTCGTCTAAACCACCTAGTAGTATCTCACTCAAGGTGTAATTCTTCTGAATGCTTTATCTTTTATGAATTATAGATTGATCTTAGTAGTTAGACTCTTAGCTCAAGGTCCACTTTCCAGTGTTGTTTATACACACAATCACTACACAGAATCCCTCTGCAATGTCTCGTGTTCTCTACTTTTGTATGAATTATTCAACTATTACTTATCTCCTAACTCAATACTAGCATTTGATTAAATCAACAAATTAATTCAGTTGGCCACCTAAACAATCTATCTATCAATCAATCATAAAAATTCTAATTAGTATAAACAGTCAATAATCATGTGAAGAACTTCAAAATAGATTTATATAATAACCCAAATCATGTCTAGAACTTAGAATTCATCCCCAATCACTAAGAAGTTTAACTACTCATGGTACTAACAAAACCCATGAGTTTCATATGATAAAATGGTAAAGAAATAGTTACGGTGATGGAAATAGCTCCAAACCCTAGCCTTTCTTCTCCTGAGTTCTCCTCTCCAATGTCTTAATAAAAGATTAAAAGATGTAGAAGTGAAACTCTCCCTTATATAGTGTTCCAAAAATAGAAGTGCCCGTGCTCGAATCCCGGTCGAAATAAGATGTTGAACTTACCAAAATTCCAACAAAACCTAGCCAATATTCGTGTGAAATAACACACACAGCCAATAGGTCACGTCAAATGCCAAGCAAACTCTGCATAGAGCCCGGCCCACTTAATCTTTGGCTTGTCATTGAACTGTCGGAAAGCCAAAACTGACAGCCTATCTTTTCTTCTTCTCTTACGTCCAGGACTTTCCTAGACGTAAACTCTCCTGGATGTTTTGCTATTTTTTTAAACAGTTTTACGTCTGAAACTTTCCAGCCGTAAACTCTCCTACAAGTTTTAGTTTCTCCGCTTCTCTTTTATAGCTTCTCCGATAACTTACTTTGATACAACGGTCACCAGCTCGATCTCTGAACTCCATTTAACAGAACTAGCATCTCAGTCAATTCCAACGGAATCAATGTTATTCCATCGTCTTCACTGCCAAGCTCGACTTTCAAGCTCATCTCGAACTCATTATCATCACCGGCATCATCTCACTGCCATGCCATCAATAGGCAACAGCCAACATCCATTATTCCATCATCGAGCAACTCCAGTGACCACTATACTTCCTACCATTATATGTTGTCCACGATCTCTGCTCAATCCCATGAGCTTCTTTGGTGATAACAACAAGCCAAACCATCACCGAGAAAATGGGAGAAGAAGAAATCTCCCTGTTGAGTCGTGTTAGCAGACGGGGAAGAAGCTGGCAGCCCTTAACAGAAACAGGGTGCCGTTAGTAATCTCATTCAACTGTCAGTTTTGTAAGACTGACGGTGCAGTTTCCTACATCATTCTCGTTGTATTGTCAGTTCTGAGGAACCGACAGGCTTAGCTTTTCGTTTCTCCCATAACTTCTTCATATGACATTGGATTGACTTCATTCTTTCGCCAGTGGCTTCGTCTCTTCGTCCTCTTCGAGATGATATCAAGGGATCCTAAATATAAACGAGCTCTACTTGGTATTTGGCCGTTCTCCACTTGTATAACTAACTTCTTTTATTGCAAAATTACATGAAAATTCACTTCTTTTGGATGATTCACCTAGCAAAATATAAATAAAAGAAAACAAGAGTAATATACAATAATTCCCAAGAGTATATACTAATTACTAGCATGGATTCGACACTAAATATATGCAATATATGCACTTAACATGATCGAATGATCAATACGAAACTTCCCGAGCTAATATCAAATGACTGTCTCACACAAATCATGTAAGATGTTCAAGGTAATTTTCACATGATCATCTTTTGACTTAATATTTAGTTTCCAACAAATAAATTGTTTCCAACTAAACTCATCAAGAATATGATGAACATAGCTAAAGCAAAAGCTTCCAACATAAATTTCGAGAGATTGATAAGCGACATAAACTCGGCTCGAAATATCAAATGTGTATAATGTAAAAGTCTGTATATCTATATGACTTAGTCTCACTAGATAGAATAGAATAGACTTATGATTGATATATATATATAAGTTTTAGTCTCCACATACCTTTTGTTGATGAAGTTCCTCCAAGTTCCTTAGTAGATCTTCGTCTTCAATTGGTGAACCCGTGAAGTATAAAGCTCAACTACACATTTTATCCTAGTCCGAGACATAGCTATAAGGAGACTAAAAACCAAGTTTTGATTAACTAAATTTGACAAACAAGCTTGAGATTGTAACGCCTGCGAGTTCGATCGATCAATGCTCTAACAGGTTTGATTTCCTTTTAGATGTGAATCAAGATTTTCGAAATCTTGTGTTTGTTTTGAATAATTACCAGGTAAGTAATATTAAACAAATTTGTACACTATGGATCATTATACTCTTCAAAGCTGGAAGGGAAACTTAATTATATTACAATAAAATCAACTAGAATAAATCTAGAGATATATTGTTAAAAATTCTTAGAGAATTTATGAGACACCTTAGTCGAAGTTTTATTTATAGTTCAGATTTCAACAAACTAGTGTCGGTATACGATCATGAACTGAAAGCTATCAAACCTAGGGTTTATGATCAACAATCCTTGAATTGCCTTATATCAGAAGAGAATGATCCTTAGAATATACAAGAGTTATTGATTAACCTAGATTACAAGTTGTATAACTATCAAAGATATTATTACCAACTCGGCTTTGCGATTCCCAAGTCAAAAACCTTTTTGTCTTACTCTTGTTCACGAAGAACTGAAGTAGTGGAAAACAACCTTATGAAGCTTAGAAAATTTTCCAAGGGATGATTTGTGTAGCTTACATGAACCCTTTATTTATAGTTAACGATTGCTTCTTCGTCACATATTTTACTTTTTCAAGACACATTTCATATTCATATTAAATCTCAAAATGCGGAATTAGCTTTTTCTAACGGAAAATGGATCATTTGTCCAAATATTTTTAAAACATGGTTGAAATGGACGAGTAAAAATTATTATGGGTAAATGGACACCAAAAAAATAGCAAGGATGAAACTAGATTCATCATGACTAGAGCTGTCAATTTATAACCCGGCTTGCGGGTTGACCCTAATCCGGCTTGTTTCAACCCGGCCCGGCTTGGCTTGTTGTCTAAACGGGCCGGGTTAGGGTTGGCATATACAACCCTACTAGAAAACAATCCGGGCTAGGGCCAATCCGCGGGTTACCCGTCAACCCTTCAAAATTAATAAATATATCCCTCAATCTCACCAACTCTTTAAACTCCATGATTTGCAAACATATATTAAAATTAGTTAATTTTAAATCAATAAATAAAACTAATTTTGGATCTACCCAAACAAATATAACAATTTTTAGATTTTAAATAATCAATCAATAAATTAAATTACAACTTAGATTCATCAATCACATATTTATTCGGGATGTCATAAATTGATAAAAGGACTAGCATAATTTAAACAGTGAGTTAGTCTTACTCACATTAATTTAAACTTATAAAATGATAAAAAAAAAAAAGTAAAATGCTTAGTTGATGTTAGGGTTCTCTGCCTAAGAAAACTAAAGCGCCGTAACCGGCTATATCGTTGATTAAGTGGCAATAAAAACGTCCACTTTACAACTCAGTGGTGGGGCTTCTAGTTAAACACCAAATTGACCTAGGTTCGACCTTTACTAAATGAATAATCCTAAATAATCCTAAATTTTAAATTTAATTTTTAAATTGAAAACATTAACAAGCCAACCCGACTAGGGTTGGGGTTTTGAGCTTGTTCGTGAATAGTACTAGGGCTAGGGTTGACCCTAACCCTAGTACGGGTTGGCAAGCTAGGGCCGGGTTGACCCTAGCTTGCCCCGTTTGACAGCTCTAATCATGACTTAAACTTAAAAATTATCAAGGATGAAGCTGGATGCATCCTGATGTAAATTAAAAATAAGAAAAAGTACTTAAAAATGGGTAGGATGAAACTGTTTACATCCTGGCTATTTTTACATTTTTTTCTCCATTTAAACAGTATCAAAATCTAAATGTCCTTTTCACCCAGGAATTGTTATTTTGGTCTTTTTAACCAATTTTGTGTTTTTCTAAGACTAAGTCTCGGGTTCCAAATTTATTCATTTTTTTACTTTTGGGATATGAACAAGGGAAATGGAAAACAATGGCAGAGAGCTTCTTCGTAGTAAAGAAAGGAAATCTTACCTAAATGCTACGTGAAGTGTGAACACTCTATCGAGAGACATGTCATTAATCGTGATTTAGGGATTTGTCAATAGGGTTCTAGTTCTAGATGTATTTATGAGATGTTCTATGAATGGAGGGATTGCATGTAGGGGTTGATTAACTCCCATCATACTTTGAAGTTTGAACAAGGGATTTGTCCCAGACTCCCAGCTGTAGACACTCCCTCATACTTTGCACTCTGGTACAGAGCAGACACTGAAGTGATTACACATTGGAATAACCAGGCATTGAAGTCTAGGAATAAAATAGAAATTTTATGAGACTTTCCTAAGTTACAACTCTTTCACAAATAATTAAATATATAATAACTTTATCCCAAACTTAGGAAGGAGTTCAAAAACATCACACACGTTTTAATATGGTAATCAATTGTGTATGGAAGAATATGAAAAAGTGGGGGTCTAACAAGCTCACCCAATATTTCGCTTAGCAATCTTCCAATATACTTTTAAGAGAATCAACTAGACGGTCAGACTCAATCTTAATAAAAAGTATATCAAAGAGTTATATCTCAATTTCTCGATTCAATTCTTACTCAAGCAAATAGAAATCTGCGAGTCTAATTGAATACAAGAGAAATTAACTTGAACGGTACCAAAGACCAATGTTCAAGGATCAATCAATTTCAATCAACAACCAAAGCTTAGGTTTACCAATTGATCGATTCAACGCACAACCTGTGATATTTAGTTATATAACAAAATATAACGCGGAAAAGAAATAGCACAGACACCAGAAGTTTCATTAACGAGGAAACCGCAAATGCAGAAAAACTCCGGGACCTAGTCCAGATTGAACACACATTGTATTAAGCCGCTACACACTAGCCTACTACAAACTAACTTCGATCTGGACTGTAGTTGAACCCCAATCAATCTCACACTGATCCAAGGTACAGTTGCGCTCCTTACGTCTCTGATCCCAGCAGGATACTACGCACTTGATTCCCTTAGCTGATCTCACCCACAACTAAGAGTTGCTACGAACCAAAGTCGAAGACTTTAATAAACAAATTTTTCTCACACAGAAAAGTCTACAGAAATAGATAAATCTGTCTCCCACAGAAATACCTACGAGTTTTTGTTCCGTCTTTTGATAAATCAAGGTGAACAGGAACCAATTGATATACCGGACTTATATTCCCGAAGAACAACCTAGAAATATCAATCATCTCATAATAATCTTAATCGACTAGCGAAACAAGATATTGTGGAATCACAAACGATGAGACGAATATGTTTGTGACTACTTTTCTATCTTGCCTATCGGAGATATAAATCTCAATCCAATCTTATGATTGCACTCAATCACGATAGAAACAACAATATCAGATCACGCAACTATGAAAAAAATAGTTGGGTCTGGCTTCACAAATTTAATGAAGTCTTCAAGTCGTTAACCTACAGGGTCTAGATAGAAACCTAAGGTTAAAGGAGAATCGACTCTAGCTTATACAACTAGTATCACACAGGAGGTGTGGGGATTAGGTTTCCCAGTTGCTAGAGTTCTTTTTTATATAGATTTCAAATTAGGGTTTGCAATCAATGTTATCTTAGTAAAAAAGCATTCAATATTCACCGTTATATGAAAACCTGATTAGATTCAAGCTAATATCTTTCAACCGTTAGATAGAATCTTAGCTTGTTATACACAAATGAAATATACATCATTTAGGTTTGAGTAACCGTACCTAAACGTGTACACTTAGTTGGTTCAACAATAGTTAACCAAATGCTTAGCCATATGAGCACTTTATCTAACTAGTTCAAATGACTTCAAAAGAACTAGTTAGAGAGTTGTTCAATTCCTTAGATCTCATAGAAGTATATAAGACACAATCGAAGCAAAATTAGTTCGATTCACTTGAATCGATTCATGAACTTAATAGCCACGGTTTGCAAAGATTGCATTCCTTATTATATAAAAGTTTAAGTTCATGAACAGACCGATTTTAGAAAGCAACACACTTAAGCATGTGTACGAGTATGCGTACTTAAGTAACTGGATTTGAGTTTGTTCAAGTTTCCAAACTCGGAAGAAATTCACGGATGTGAAAATTCCGTCAGTATGCGTACGGGTACGCATACTTAGGTAACCAGATTGAGTTTGTTTCAAGTTCACATACTCAACAGAAATTCACGGACGTGAACTTCTGGCGGTATGCTTACGGGTATGTATACTTACCCAGTCTCCATCAACCAATTGTATACACACAATGACACAAGTATGCACACTTTAGGTTCCCGGTTTTTTGACTTATACACTAATGTGCGAACACACTATGCTTATATCCAAATATGGTTACATGTTATAAACTCTCATTTCAATTATTGAAACATTCTTAGAGTATGTTATATAGAGGTTATTCACACACTATTTTTCATCAAAGCAATTTTCAATATATTGAAATGATCAACATGACTTTCGTCACTTGTAAAGATGAACTTGGCCAAAGCGAAAGTTTACCAACACATATTTCGAGAAATAGATAAGCGAGATAAACTCGGCTCAAAATAGCAAATGTGTATAATCGAAGTCTATATAACAATACGAATTTTGTCTCAAGATAGGAGATAGACTAGATAGACTTTTGAGTGATAGATAAGTTCAAGTCTCCACATACCTTTTTGTCGATGAATATCAACTAGTTCCTTGAGTAGTTCTTCGTCTTTTTATGATGAACGTCGTGGAGTCTAGAGCTCAACTACACTTACTATCATAGTCCGAGACTTAGCTATAAGTAGACTAGAAATCAAGACTTATAGTTTTGGCAGCTAAACTTGACAATCAAGCTTGAGATAGCAACGCTTGCGAGTTCGACCGAGCAGTCTTGATTCTTAGAGAGTATTTGATATGGGGAGGACGGAAAAGTGAATCAGACAGAGTTAAGATTAGGTTTTCTGAAAATGAAACTGATGGTGGATTTATGTGAAATCGAGAAAGAAATCAAGTAAATAGCGATAAATATTGAGTATTGAGAGCAGGAAAATGGAATTGGCGATTGATTTTCGAATTTCAGAGAAGAGTTGAGATGTTAATGATTTGATAAATAAATTAGGGTTGTAAAAAATTCATGGAAAATCTCCAAGATGAAATTGAGTGTCTAAAGGAAAGATTAGTGAGGAGTTCGACCGAGTTAAGGTTAAGAATGAAGCATAAAGATTGTCAGTTAGGAAATCTCAAGTTATTCTCCATTCTTAACCTTAACTCGGGTCGAACTCCTCTATAATCTTTCACGGATGTGAACATTCCGCCAGTATGCGTACGGGTACACATACTTAGGTAACCGGATTGATTTTGTTTCAATTTCACACACTCAGCAAAAATTCACGGACGTGAACTTCTGTCAGTATGCTTACGGGTACGGATACTTATCTAGTCTCCATCAACCAATTGTATACACACAAGTATGCACACTTTAGGTTCCCGGTTTTTGGACTTATAAACTAATGTATGAACACACTATGCGTATATCCAAAGATGGTTACATGTTATAAACTCTCATTTCAATCATTAAAACATTCTTAGAGGATGTTATATAGAGGTTATTCACACACTATTTTTCACCAAAGCAATTTTCAATATATTGAAATGATCAACATGACTTTCGTCACTTGTAAAGATGAACTTGGACAAAGATAAAGTTTACCAACACATATTTCGAGAAATAGATAAGCGAGATAAACTCAGAGCGAAATAGCAAGTGTGTATAATCGAAGTCTATATAGCAATACGACTTTTTTCTCAAGATAGGAGATAGAGTAGATAGACTTTCGAGTGATAGATAAGTTCAAGTCTCCACATACCTTTTTGTCGATGAAGATTCACCAGTTCCTGTAGTAGTTCTTCGTCTTTGCATGATGAACGTCGTGGAGTCTAGAGCTCAACTACACTTACTATCCTAGTGGTAGGCTTGGGAATGTGTGTAAAATAAGAGAATAAGAGAAGCCTACATGGTTATACCGCAAGTGCACGGTGTCGGTTGTAGCTTGTGTAAATACGGGTCGAATCCACAGGGACTAGGGTGTGTAAGTTGAAGTTTTATAGGCTATTCTAGCTAAGCTAAGTGATGACGGTGAGTAAGAAGCAAAGGTGGTGACAGTGACAGTGAGTGACAAAGAGTGATAGTGGCAAAGAAACCAAGGAAGTAACACATGCAGTGATAAAGAAACAAAGGCAGTGAAGTATGGAAGGGACTAGGATCTTGAATCCACCCTTTTCCTAAGCTAAGTCCTCCAACTATGTTCTTGTCCCTTGTTAGTTATCAGTCAGCTTCTAGGCTCTCTGAATAACTAGATGACAGTTGCGGTTCAAAGCCGGCTGTTCATCTAAGGGTTGGTCTAGAAAGATTACTAAGAACACTAAGATGAATCTAATCCTAGTAGTAGTTGGGGCTCTCACACTGCAACTACCCGCAGAGAAGCTTGATTAGTGTTTTAACAACCTAAAAGGATATTCAATCCTAGACAGTTCAAGCACAACAAGATCAGAGCATGGATGGGACAAATACAATTGAAATTTGCAAAATAATTTAAACTAAGAACTAACCCTTGAGGCACAAGATATTCCAGTCCTCTTGGGTGAAGCACTGGCTAGCCCAGGCATGCCCATTACAACATCCCAAAGCATCTATTTATACTCAATTACACTTTACAAGAAAAACCCCCAAAACAGTAAATTAGGGTTTCTGAAAATTGAAATTCAGTTTACCTAATCTTTGATAGTGGCTTTTGTACGTCGAACCATTCTTCTTCTGACTCTCCTGATGCTACCCATGCCTCCAATTTGTGTTATTTCTCAACCTAATTTACCAAACTCACACGCCTAGGGTTTCTGAGAAGAGGCGAGTGAATTAGGTCTCTGAAATTAGAAGGGAATAGGTGATGGATAATGGGGTGATGGGGTTGTTGGTGATTTGAGAGCTCGGTGGTGGTTGAGGCGGCAGGAAGTTGGTGGCGGAGCAGGTGGTGAAGGTGAGGCTGTTGCAGACGGAGTGGAGAAGATGGAGGTGGAGTCGATGGAATTAGGGATAGGGTGTGTTTGGTTCTGCGGGTATAGGTGTTAGGTGTTTGGGTGTTGAGCGGTTGCATCAAGTCTCGATGATTCGCGAAGCTGAGCCGTGGGATGCGTAAATGATAGATTGATCTAACGGATACAAGTGAAGAGGCTGGTATCGACCGTCGGATGCCTGATACAACGAAACTGACGGCTCAAGATGGAGTTAGGTGCTGTAGTGTTTGACAGGAGCTTCAGATTTTGATGCACTATGATGAAGCGACCGTAGGATGCTGAGATGATCCAATCTGACGGCTGAAGATGGAGACGGGTATGGATATTGGAAATGGGTTTGGGTAAGGGTTTTGGACCTTGGGTATGCCAAGCCCATATCTTCTTTAAGGACAATTCTTCCTCTTCAAGCCCACTTCTAGTTGATCCGGCTCTTGCAAACATCATTCTTCGCTTCCTTTCTGCGGGAGTTTTTGCCGTTTCTTTGCTCTTTTCGCTCCGTGAGTTAACCAGGCTTTATTTAGTACCTAAAAATGCAAAATTAATTAAGAAAAGTATTTATTCTTGAAAACAATGAAAATACAGAATATGGGATAAAATGTAGAATTAAGCACAAAAGATGAGTTAAATGCTAAGAAAAATATATAGAAATATGCACTTTTTAGCACTCATCACCTAGTCCGAGACTTAGCTACAAGTAGACTAAAAATCAAAACTTATAGTTTTGGCAGCTAAACTTGACAATCAAGCTTGAGATAGCAACGCTTGCGAGTTTGACCGAGCAGTCTTGATTCATAGAGAGTATTTGATATGGGGAGGATGGAAAAGTGAATCAGAGAGAGTTAAGTTTAGGTTTTCTGAAAAATGAAACTGATGGTGTGATAGACGCATTTATGTGTCTAATTTGTCCTCAATGTTCCGTATTGTTAGTACTCTTTTTCGCACTTATTATGGCGTTTTGTGTGTTTGTAGGTATTTTTTGGAAATAAATATTGTTGGAAAATTCGGCTCGAAAAGTTTCTTCGAAAGTTGCTCGGAGTACCCTCGGAGGATAATTGCTATACGGACCCCCACTTTTGCTAAGGGGCACCCACGACTATGTGTAGCCCATTTGTCTATAGCACCCAGGACACCCCCAAACACAGCTTCTATCGGCACCTCCACTCTGGTTAGGGGGCCACCCTTCTTCATCATTTGAATTCAAGAATTGGCGGGAAAGTTTGGTTCTTCCCTGGCAGATTAGGGTTCGAGAATTCAAGGTGTTTTAATGAGACTCAATCGCTGAAACTTATTGGATGGACCTGTTTGGGCTTAACAGGCATGATATTGGGATTGTATTCGATCCAGTTGGGCTGGATAATCCAATGGGAGAAAAAAACAGGGTTTTTAGCGAGAAAGTATATATTTTCGCCTGCGCAAGTAAGGGAAACAGGGTTGTGAGAAGTCACGACATTCTCTGAATTGTGCTTCTGCAAGTTACGTGGATATATATGCCATAGACGAGTTGGAATCAGTCTTATAATAGTTTTCTGCGTGTTTGGAGTGTGTTAGCATCAATCGGGCGCATGAGAAGATAAATCAGGGAATAAAATATTCCCGAGTTTATGGTTTGAAAGCGAGAAGATTTGAGAGTTATTACAAAGATATTCTTGGTTCTGTGACTATATAAAGGCTGTAACGGAATCATTATGGGGATCGGGAGTCTGGGGTGGCTGCAGAGCTAAGAACAAGGTTGTAGAGAAAAATCGCAGCAGCAGCAGAGAATAGGAAGAAGAAGAGTTGCAGACGACACTGAAGAAGTGTCGTTCTGAAGAACCCTAGCAGAAGAACATTAGGCTACACAGAATAGTCGCAGTTCAGCGTCTTAAATTCAAACTGTTCTGTAACAATCAATTCAGTCACGTTTATCTTCAGTTAGTAACACCTCTTGTAACGGTGACTTCTGTAACGCCAATACATCATTGCAGAATCAATGTGCTATATAATTCCTTCAATAAAAACACCTTTTGAGCCATGATTTATTATTTTGAGCGTGTATTTACCATGAGGAGCTAAACCCATCACTGGGACGACGGAGGAGGCTGTGTTTCGTTCATGTGGTAATTAAAATAATTCTTTTATAACTATTTGCATAGAATGTAATTGTTTTATGATTTCTATTAATTATTTGTTATTTTGTTTGATGTCGCATGCTTGGTTTTAATTACTTTTGATGCGTCATGCTCACAACTTACAACTAATGTTTTATGAAATCTACTTTGGCAAAGAATAGAGTTATTGTTTCTTTTGTTTTGAGCTATAAATGTCTAGGATTAATTTATGAACCCCATGAACATGAAAAGCAGGGAATCCCGAGTCCCAGTAAATTCTTCATCCCGTGACATATTTTGTATATAATTTATTATTTTTAGTATATTTATATTTAACCCTAGAATCAATTCAACAAAATCCGAGTAAACGACAACCTTATTTACCACTATCTAAAATTTGATCAATTTTTGGCGCCGTCGACGCGGATTTGTTTAGAGATATGTTTTTAGGTTTTATTTTATTTGTTCTTTTTTACGCGTTTTTGTATTTTTGTTTGCTTTCAGATTTGGAGCTAAGCTAAAGAAGAAAGAGAAACTGCTGAAAAGAAAAGAAAAGCCCAAAAAGGAAATAAAAGAGAAATCCAAAAGGAGTGAAGAAGAAGATTTTGTATATTATTTTATTTTATTTTTTTTAGAAACTGTAATTAAGGTTTTTATTTTTTTAATATTTTATTTTTGGACATTTTTTTCTTTTCTTTCAGACGTTGAACATTGGACTTTATTTTTAATACCCTAAGGAAGGGTTGGTTTAAATATAAACTGCACAGGGAAGGACGACAGTTACGAGCTGTCTCTGCCCCTCGGGTTGGTACACTGACATTGGAGTCGGTGGCCCGAGTCGACTTCAACGGTTCATCCCCCGTCTGGAACGGGAGGTAAGAATTCTAAACACCCGTGAATCCCCTATCAGCGGGTTTACTGGATGATTTCGTATGCATATATGTTTTATGATTTCTATTAATTATTTGTTATTTTGTTTGATGTCACATGCTTGGTTTTAATTACTTTTGATGCGTCATGCTCACAACTTACAACTAATGTTTTATGAAATCTACTTTGGCAAAGAATAGAGTTATTGTTTCTTTTGTTTTGAGCTATAAATGTCAAGGATTAATTTATGAACCCCATGAACATGAAAAGCAGTGGAATCCCGAGTCCCAGTAAATTCTTCATCCAGTGACATATTTTGTATATAATTTATTATTTTTAGTATTTTTTATATTTAAGCCTAGAATCAATTCAACAAAGTCCGAGTGAACGACAACCTTATATACCACTATCTAAAATACGATCAATTTTTGGCGCCGCCGACGCGGATTTTTGTATAGAATTGTTTTTTAGGTTTTATTTTATTTGTTCTTTTTTACGCGTTTTGGTATTTTTGTTTGCTTTCAGATTTGGAGCTAAGCTAAAGAAGAAAGAGAAAGTGCTGAAAAGAAAGGAAAAGCCCAAAAACGAAATAAAAGAGAAATCCAAAAGGAGTGAAGAAGAAGATTTTGTATATTTTATTTTATTTAGAAACTGTAATTAAGGTTTTTATTTTTTTAATATTTTATTCTTGGACATTTTTTTCTCTTCTTTCGGACATTGAACATTGGACTTTATTTTTAAAACCCTAAGGAAGGGTTGGTTTAAATATAAACTGCACGGGAAAGGACGACAGTTACGATACTGTCTCTGCCCCTCGGGTTCGTACACTGACATTGGAGTCGGTGGCCCGAGTCGACTTCAACGGTTCATCCCCCGTATGGAACGGGAGGTAAGAATTCTAAACACCCGCGAATCCCCTATCAGCGGGTTTACTGGATGATTTCGTATGCATATATGTTTTATGATTTCTATTAATTATTTGTTATTTTGTTTGATGTCACATGCTTGGTTTTAAATACTTTTGATGCGTCATGCTCACAACTTACGACTAATGTTTTATGAAATCTACTTTGGCAAAGAATAGAGTTATTGTTTCTTTTGTTTTGAGCTATATATGTCTAGGATTAATTTATGAACCACATGAACATGAAAAGCAGTGGAATCCCGAGTCCCAGTAAATTCTTCATCCCGTGACATATTTTGTATATAATTTCTTATTTTTAGTATTTTTTATATTTAAGCCTAGAATCAATTCAACAAAGTCCGAGTGAACGACAACCTTATTTACCACTATCTAAAATTCGATCAATTTTTGGCGCCGCCGACGCGGATTTGTTTATAGATTTGTTTTTTAGGTTTTTTTTTTTTTTTTTTTTACGCGTTTTGGTATTTTTGTTTGCTTTCAGATTTGGAGCTAATTAAGCTAAAGAAGAAAGAGAAAGTGCTGAAAAGAAAGGAAAAACCCAAAAAGGAAATAAAAGAGAAATCCAAAAGGAGTGAAGAAGAAGATTTTGTATATTATGTTATTTTATTTAGAAACTGTAATTAAGTTTTTTATTTTTTTAATATTTTATTTTTGGACATTTTTTCCTTTCTTTCGGACATTGAACATTGGACTTTATTTTTAAAACCCTAAGGAAGGGTTGGTTTAAATATAAACTGCACAGGGAAGGACGACAGTTACGATACTGTCTCTGCCCCTCGGGTTCGTACACTGACATTGGAGTCGGTGGCCCGAGTCGACTTCAACGGTTCATCCCCCGTCTAGAACGGGAGGTAAGAATTCTAAACACCCGCGAATCCCCTATCAGCGGGTTTACTGGGTGATTTCGTATGCATATATGTTTTATGATTTCTATTAATTATTTGTTATTTTGTTTGATGTCACATGCTTGGTTTTAATTACTTTTGATGCGTCATGCTCACAACTTACAACTAATGTTTTATGAAATCTACTTTGGCAAAGAATAGAGTTATTGTTTCTTTTGTTTTGAGCTATAAATGTCTAGGATTAATTTATGAACCCCATGAACATGAAAAGCAGGGAATCCCGAGTCCCAGTAAATTCTTCATCCCGTGACATATTTTGTATATAATTTCTTATTTTTAGTATTTTTTATATTTAAGCCTAGAATCAATTCAACAAAGTCCGAGTGAACGACAACCTTATTTACTACTATCTAAAATTCGATCAATTTTTGGCGCCGCCGACGCGGATTTGTTTATAGATTTTTTTTTATAGGTTTTATTTTATTTGTTCTTTTTTACACGTTTTGGTATTTTTGTTTGCTTTCAGATTTGGAGCTAATTAAGCTAAAGAAGAAAGAGAAAGTGCTGAAAAGAAAGGAAAAGCCCAAAAAGGAAATAAAAGAGAAATCCAAAACGAGTGAAGAAGAAGATTTTGTATATTATTTTATTTTATTTAGAAACTGTAATTAAGTTTTTTATTTTTTTTAATATTTTATTTTTGGACATTTTTTTCTTTTCTTTCGGACATTGAACATTGACTTTATTTTTAAAACCCTAAGGAAGGGTTGGTTTAAATATAAACTGCACAGGGAAGGACGACAGTTACGATATTGTCTCTGCCCCTCGGGTTCGTACACTGACATTGGAGTCGGTGATCCGAGTCGACTTCAACGGTTCATCCCCCGTCTGGAACGGGAGGTAATAATTCTAAACACCCGCGAATCCCCTATCAACGGGTTTACTGGATGATTTCGTATGCATATATGTTTTATGATTTCTATTAATTATTTGTTATTTTGTTTGATGTCACATGCTTGGTTTTAATTACTTTTGATGCGTCATGCTCACAACTTACAACTAATGTTTTATGAAATCTACTTTGGCAAAGAATAGAGTTATTGTTTCTTTTGTTTTGAGCTATAAATGTCTAGGATTAATTTATGAACCCCATGAACATGAAAAGCAGTGGAATCCCGAGTCCCAGTAAATTCTTCATCCCGTGACATATTTTGTATATAATTTCTTATTTTTAGTATTTTTATATTTAAGCCTAGAATCAATTCAACAAAGTCCGAGTGAATGACAACCTTGTTTACCACTATCTAAAATTCGATCATGGTGGATTTATGTGAAATCGAGAAAGAAATCAAGTAAATAGCGATAAATATTGAGTATTGAGAGCAGGAAAATGGAATTGGCGATTGATTTTCGAATTTCAGAGAAAAGTTGAGATGTTAATGATTCTATAAATAAATTAGGGTTGTAAAAAATTCAAAGAAAATCTCCAAGATGAAATTGAGTGTCTAAAGGAAAGATTATAGAGGAGTTTGACCCGAGTTAAGGATAAGAATGAAGAATAATTTGAGATTGATAGTTAGGCTTTTGAGTAGACTAGAAAGCAATACTTATATGCTATCAAATAAAGACTTTAATCAAAATTAAAGGTTCGGTTTCGGTTTCTTTGGTTTTGAGTAAAACCGAAACTGAACCAATACTATCGGTTTTCTAAAACTGAGAACGTTGGCTATACCGTTGTGTTATTATTTCGGTTCGGTTTAAAAAGGTCGCTTTCGATTCACAATTTAGGTTCCGTTTTGTGCAGCCCTAGTCTCAGGAGATAAGAAGTCTAGGCGACTGCCAATTTAGGGCTCATTTTTTCTTTTATATTGTTAATAATCAGCGTAACATTTATAAGTGCTACAAAAGCAGTTTAATAATCGTTATTGAATATTTTGTAACTGTTATAAGTTTTAAAAAAACCTTTTATTATTAAAATAAATAGCTAATTTTCCGCATCTTTTATACAAATTAACAAGTTTATAATCCAAAATATAAGTGAAAAAATTGGAGAATAAAAATTGTGCACCCTTGAACTGCAAAGCCGAATCTAAATTTTTATGTTAAAGAGTGCACAAATTTAGATTATTAGGTGTGACGCCCGTGCAGAGAAAACATGGGTTTAAAGATTTAAAAAAAAAATTACCGACGACCACAAAGTATTTTTTTTACTCAATTTCTTTTTTCTTTTACCCGTGACTTTTTTTTTAACTTAAAGAATTATTTTCGGGTCTGGTAAGATTCTTTCACTTAAGGTTTTTCCTTTTTTTAATTAAAACATTATTCTATGGGATGTTTTTCGTGGGATTCAAAATTTGTGAAAAAGAGGCAGTAAAAAAAGTTAATACTAAATGTAGTCGATTGGTAAAATTAAAATCAAGGAATGATAAAATTAATTAAAAATAATCAAACCTAACATGAAAAGAATTTTATTGTAATTCTAAAAATGAAAAAGATTTCTTCATGCCTCATTGTCAAATAACATAACTACCACTTTATTGTCTTTATTTTTTCTAGAGTTCTCGGGGAGGATTTTCATCTGATGTTATGATTTTCTTACCTCAAACGTAACCATTTACATCTTTAAAAATCACTGAAGATGCAAGTTCATTAGAATTTAACTTTATAAATTAAGAGAAAAAAAGGAAAAGAAAGAATATAGCGATTAAACAACACAAAATTGGTTAAAAAAGACATGTAAAATTTGATAATGTTTAGATGGACGAGAATGTAAAAATAATCAGGATGTAAACAGTTTTATCCCACCCATTTTCAAATATTTTTTCTTATTTTTAATTTACATAAGGATGCATCCAGTTTCATCCTCTCTCTTTTCTAAGTTTAAGCCAGGATGAATCTAATTTCATTCTTGCTATTTTTTTGATGTCCTTTTCACCCATACTAATTTTTACTCGTTCATTACTTAGTAGCCAGGAACGTCAAAGACTATCTGGTATTTCCATGAGATTCGCGGTTCCGCGTTCCCAAGTGAGATCCGTGTTAGGAGCGCGTTCCTAACATGCAAAAAACACGTTCCCAACATTCAGAACCGTGTGAAACTTAAATCTCACCTATTTCCAAATTTAGACCTAGAACCAAAGAGACGTGATAAATCTTTATCCTTTTTCGCTTCTTGTGTTTGTTACTTAAGGGTTTTTCAGACTCCATTGACGTATCCTGTTGAGTTTTCATCAGAAAAGGTAGGTAGTTTTGCATTCCTAAAATCTAAGTTGAAGAACAAGAAGTAGAAGGCTGCTGTTGGATTGCAGGGTGAGTACTAGTAGTACTAGTAGTACGAGAGAAATGGAAGGGTGGGTTCTCTTTGGCTTTTATGAAAACGGATTTGTTTAGTTTTTTTTTTTTTTTTTTTTTTTTTTTTTTTTTTTTTTTTAATGTTTTTTGTAGCAAGGGGTTTTTGTTTTGAGAGCTACGTTAAGGTGGGTAATCCAATGATCGTCAAGGGGTACAACATATAACACATGATGTAGTCCTTACATTTCTGTATTGAGAGAGAATATACAAAGAGAAGCACAAAACCAGAAGCACATGCAAGAAAGAGCCCTTGTGTTGTTATCTCTCCATATACATACAGGCTAATTACCGGTGGTTGGTTATCCAATAAGTTTAGTGAATAACGTTTGATGAACAAATAAAGGAGTCTTTGGAAAAGACTGGTAGGACTCGAAAAAAAGTAGTGGTTGTGCCACTTTGGACTGTTTTACAAACCTGAGTATATGCTAGTACAAATGCGAGTTCAGAGTGCTCGTAACAAACACAAGAAGCAAAAAGAGGTCAATGAATGAGATATATTCTCGCATTTAAGTAAGATTTTCTAAATATTTTATGTACTTGTCTTATTTCTTGATTACAAAATCGGAAAATTGGTACTATAACTAATATATCTGGAAAAATGTAATTCACGCTCTCAACTCGCTTCTCGTATCTCATTTTTTGAAAATTATACGGTCCCCGTTTCCGTTCTCGCTCCCGCTCCCGACATCATTCCCGTTCCTAGCTACTAAGGTTCGTTAGAGCCGTGTTTTAAAAATATTTGGACAAATGACCCATTTTCCGATTAAACAATCACATACTTCCGCATTTAGTTTCTCCCAATTGCAGGTAGTACTCAAGAAAAGAGCTACTTACATTTTAACAGAAAAAAAAAGTGTAAGTCGATGAACAATTACATGACATCAAAATTTTGGTATATCCATATTCCAAAGCTGGCAGGCTACATTGCAACAAAAATATCAGTAGCAAAATTCGATGATTACATAAACATATAATCAGGTATTTTTCCATCTGCAGTGACATCAAATGCTAAATACCTATATGCCTACTCCAACTGTATCTGTAACAACAATTCAAATAAGTAATGAACACTCTGTCTCCTTATAAACTCAGAAGTGCAGTTCCCATGGCAATGCCAGCAAACATCCTCTGCAATTATATGGTCCAAAAACAAAAATTATATGGTCCATGTAGCTACTTTACTATCAAAATTGCAGTAAAAAAAAAAATTTATGTCATACAGTCACAACATGTGCAGAATCAAATCCGATTGAAGTATTAAATTTCAATATTTTGTTCGTATCCGAATGAATATGACGATTAAACAATCACATACTTAGACCATTTATATCTTTAAATGTCATATATTATCATATAGTCGCCCATATTTTGCTGCAAGTACCTTGCAGTCCAAGTATTGTTGATTTTTCCGCATCCTGCAAGAGATATTTTTCTTACTTGAGTCAACTTCATTATGTTTACAAAGGAGGCTAATCTGATATGAAGTTACTTAATAAAGGGTCTTACTACCAAAGCTTCGGAATAGAAAAGGTCTACATGACTAAGAGCAACTGCAGTGGTGCGATCAAAACCAAAGATCAAAGATCAAAAAAAAGACCAAATTTTGGGTTTAGTCCGTGTTGTGACGCAACCGTAGATGATTAAAATTTCGTCAGGCGGACTTTAAAAGTCCGCCCCATTTTTTTTTCGTAAAATTTCATCAGACGGACTTTAAAAGTCCGCCCCATTTTTTGTAACTTTCATCAGGCGGACTTTAAAAGTCCGCCCCTTTTTTTTATTAAAATTTCATCAGGCGGACTTTAAAAGTCCGCCCCATTTTTTGTAACTTTCATCAGGCGGACTTTAAAAGTCCGCCTCATTCTTTTTCTTTTTTATTTAATTTGAATTTTCATCAGGCGTAATTTAAATCTCCGCCCGTTAACAAGCGTACTTTAAATTTACGCCCAGCAACAAGCGTACTTTAAATTTACGCCTGACTATATTAGAATTTGGGATTTGGTCGCGACCATATTTGGTCTGGAATTTGATCTTTGGTTGGGATTTGATCTTTACTCCGTCCCACTGTGTTACGATCTCATCCCAAATTTTTGGTTATACTCGCCCACTGTGGATGCTCTAATGGAATATAACCATGCGAAACTACAATCCGACAATGCTAGTCTGAGCTCACCAGACATTTGAGGTTTTCCTATTTGTTAGAATACGGCGGAGCAACAAAGTTGTGTTTAATTAAAATGTTTGCGTTTTTTAGCTTTCTATGGGTCCCTTCAAATATAAAAATCAATAACTCTCAAATTTATATATATTTAATTTTATATTTATGCTAATTTGGTAAAGAATAATTCACTTGTGACTTGATATTTCTTAAAATCGATGTCACATTGAATTTTATCTTGGATGTTTCTTAACATTAGACGAGGTTTTGGTATTGTTCTTTCCTGATGCAATAAAAACATATTCAAGATCTTTGCAGCATTGATAGCTTGTTTACAGGAAGGTGACTGTGTAACTACACTTTCATCTTTTCTCATGACACTTTCAATTCTTTCTTCGGCAGTCAATAAATCTGAAATGATATCCTTTTGAGGACAGTTAAAAAGAAATTCAACATCCGCTCCACTGTCATAATTCAATCTATTGATTAAATTTTGCAATTCTCTAGTTCCTTTATTAACTAAAGCTTCACTTGGATTCTTTGATACAGTGTCATCCATTGCACGAATCTTACAATGACGAAAACAACTTGCAATAGAATAAGGTGTTTTGTTGATTTTTTTTTTGAATTAAACAATATTTTGATAAACTAATTAATATATAATTTAATAATTATTAATTTATACGATTATTTGATATCGCGATAAATTGATATATTTTGTCGGTCCCGATGCTATTATTTTATGGGGTTATACTGTAGCATAAAATCTATGACGGAGTAGAAAATTTTGAACAAATAGATATGATGGATGATGGCTTTACATGTAACAAGTAGAGTGCACGTGTGTTGCACGTCGGCAAACAACAATGTTTTCGTAGATATTTTGCATCTTCAAATTCCAGACCCTCAATCTTTTCCGTTGGGCATTGCATAACTTGCCTATCTAGCCATATATACACCTGTAATGAGATCAAACGCACTTCAGACAATACACCGGGAAGAATGGAAATTTTTCTTAAAACAAACTTCTCATCTTGGAATCAATTTTATCCACCAACGACACTGTAAATATTATTTTCAATCTATCATTGCACGTAAATATTATTTTCAACCAATTCTTGCACGTAAATATTATTTTCAATCTATCATTGTGTTCAAAACAAACCAAATCCAAATTCTGTAAGAAAGGAATAATGACAAATAAGTAACATCACAGAAAGTGAAAGAAGAACGTAAGTTGAGAAAGGTTGCACTTTATATTTCAAGAATGTGAAGAAATTTCTGGAATAAAAAAGAGAAGTGGGTGCGATACAAACATCAGCTATTTGTTAACCCATACAAACAGATGAAAAATGTAGTTTTCAACACATGTGCACCTTGATGAATTTAGGTTAAGGAACATTCGTTAAATGTAGCTTAAGGATGAAAAAATTTCAATTAATCACGAATCAGTGAAACCATTCTCTATTCAAATACTGATACTATAACTCCGGAGATGTAAGGTGTTCACTAGACTTGGCTTTGGATGAAAAATATTCAAATAATTTGAACAAAACCCAAAATGCAGAACACGGGAAATCCAAAGTCAAAATCTCTAAGAAAACTTAATAAAGAACAATGAGGATTTCTAACACCAAGGTTTAGCTCGTTCAGAACTTCAGAGTAAGAAAACCTAAAATCACAGTTAACAAAATGATAAGCAAAATGCAACTGTTATTTATAATCAAACCAATTAGCAAGAAGAGATTAACACAATGGAAAATGGAGTTTTAAACCAAGTGTGAGTAATAACAGTGTAATTATATCAAACCCAAATTGTCAATTTGGGGGAAAACTCAATAAACCCAGAATCAAGAATTAAACTACTAAATCAAAACTAACAAAATCTTACAAATAGTATACGAACGATTGCATCTTCATATTGTAACCATGAGTGTTGATTTTGTAACCCTAGAAATTGGATTTGTTAGTAAGGGGTTTGGGATTTTAGCTGTAGAGGGAGCGTAGATTTGAGGGAGAAAGAGAAACGACCTAAGAGAAAAAAGAGAAGAAGTCGATTTGAATCCACTTAATTGTTGCTCCCCACCATTAATGGTTAGAAACTTCGGTTGCAGATTTTTTTTTGTTCAAAACTTAATGAGAAAGAGAGCGAAGGAATAACGAAAGGCAGAGAAAATAAGAAAGCGGCTGTGATTGGAGATGAAGATAATCGAACGGCTGATTAAATAAACGCTTTTGTTGGAATATACGTTTGGCGTACTAAAAGTACGGCGGTACAACAAAAATGGTTAGGGTTTTCAGTTTAGGTTGTTGGCATTAAAAGGGGAAGATTTTATTTTCCGTTGGTGCCATGTGATAGATGTCTAAAACACCTTGATATTTGTCTATTGTTTATGCCTTCTTTGCGAGTTTTCTTATAAATTATGTATGGTATGTTTGCTTTTCATTGTTTAGGTATTTTGGAGTCATTTGGAGCAAAAGGAGAAGAAATAGGCAAAAAAGGACATGATAGTCATTTGCTATTCGAAGTCCTGCAATGGATTAAGGGGCATCCAGTTGGTGCCTTAAAGAAGCTGTTAAAGACACCCAGGGATTTGATTAGGGCCCCATGTTTCCTACTTAACCTACCCATTTCTCATTTCACCTAAGAATTAAGTCGAAAATCAGAATACACAAAGTTATGTCTCTTCTCTTCAAACACAGACCAAGATGCTGTAATAAGGGTTCTTGCCAGCAAGCTCAGGTAATTCAAGTTTATATTCATCAATATTGAATTTGAGGCTTATGTTGGGATTTGTCAACGCCGGGATTTCAAGGAGGAGGCTATGTTGAGTTGATTCAGTAGCTGGGAAGAATAAGAAATGGTGGGTTTTGATTTGGTTTTCAATTGAACAACCAACAAGGTGGAAGATGGTTGTGCTGGTAATTTAGGTCGGTGAATTTTTTTAAGAGGGGTTTGGTTGATTCAATCAAGAGATGAGAATTCTGTTAGAAATTCATGGGCCTAACTAACCTCGAAAACCAGCTTACAAGGTTAGGATTGCCAAGGCTTATTAAGCATGGAATCTAGATTGCCCTAGTCAATGTGGTACTATTTAACACCCCCGAACGACTAGGGATACAAAGACGGAGTAGCACGGAAGCCACAAACACACACTGACGGGGATATTGAGTGGTACGGAAACCACGGACGCACACTGGTGGGGATACGGAGTGGTACAGAAACCACGGACACACGGGTAGCGTTGAGAGGGGCCTGGCTCTGATACCATGTTAGGAATCCATGTGCCTAACTAACCTCGAAAACCGTCTTGCAAGGTTAGGATTACCCAAGGCTTATTAAGCATGGAACCTAGGTTGCCCTAGGCGATGTGGTACTATTTAACAAATTCCAGTACAAGGATGAGATGAAGAATTAGGGTTTGTAGGATCTGGAATCGGAGAAGAAATGGATTCAAGGGTTTGTTGAAGTTTAAACTGTTGGAATTAATGGGTTGTACAAGAAATTGGGTTTCTGTGGTGTATGAGATTGAATTGATGGTTTTGATTTCATATGGGAATTATGAGAAGAAGGCAATTACAGTGATGAATGAGGGTTTGAAGAGTTTGTGCTGTTGCAGAAATGATGCTAGTGAAGATGAGATATACTGAGCATATGGGTTTGTCTGAATGTGCAGCTGCAAGCAATGGTGCTGAGTGCCTAAGCTAGAATGATGTTGAAGCTACAACAAGGAGAGAACGATGGATGCAGCTTTGGTTATGCCGAGATGGTGAAATGCAGTGGCTGTGACAAAGAGAGCTGGTGATGATGAACTGTGTAGATGGGAGATTGCAGTCAGTGGTGTTGTGTGAGTGCAATTCAGGGAAGTTGGTTTGCTGCCATTGTTTGTGTGGGTAATTGACACGTCTGGTGACTGCCACTGATGCTCGGTGATGATAAGAGGAGAAACAGTTGGTGGCTATGCTCGTCTGTTGTCAAATTAAAGAGAGGAAAAGTTGGAGGTACTGGAATTTGGGTTTGGCTATGACAATCCAGCTGAGAAGGTGTTGCAGGCTAGACGCAGGGATGTTTGCTGCTACAGTTATTGAGCTGGTTAAATGGGTAAAGCTGCAGTTCTGGATAATGGCCTGGCATCCGGTGTTGAGGTTATTCAATGGTGGAGACTTAGGTGCAGTGCAAGTAGAGGAACAGCTGGTGAATCAAAGCAGGAGCTGAGTTATGGGTTTGATCAGTATTGGAATGCAGGTGGTATATGTTAATAGCAAATGTTGTTGCTAATTGCAAACAAGAAAGGATTGTTTCTGCTGCTCAAAGGAATGCGGTTGTGTGTGAAATGCAAGTGCTGCTGCTGATGAAGTATTGTTTGAGGCAACAGAGAACGGAGTTGCAACTGCAGAAATTGATGCCACACTGAACAGGAAAATGGCAGCGAAGGTGCAGGAATGGAAGCCTTGCTGCATTAGGTATCTGTGTGATTGAATGGGTATGAATCTTAGATGAACATTAGGTTTGCAGGGAAGAAGAAAAAGGGCCTGGAATAATGGCCGGGAACATGCCAGAAATGGGTAAACTCTACCGGATTTTATCAACAACGAGTTGACTCACCGATCCAGAAGACGGATTTGGGCTCTGATATTTGGGCTTGACTTTTGGGCTCTGTTCTAGGAGTGCAACAGCCAACAGTTAGCGTATGCGGCTGGATATGCTTTAGAAATCAGAAAAGGCAGAGAAAGTATAAAAGGGAGGCCGTTCTATTATCTCTTTTTTACTTTTTATTCAAGGGTTTAGAAACATGATAGTTATTCTATTTCTTTTTGTTATGAACTTCATGAACATAAGCAAAGTTTTTATTATTGGTTATGAAATAATTTGATTTCACACAACATGATTTCTTGTTTGAGCTAAGTTTTTGTCTCAATATTATCGATTATGTAAACATCATAAATAAAAGCCAACCTCTCGGCACATAATTTTAACACCCACTGTTAAACATTTTCTTATATCTCATCGAGGATGCAATTATCTTTTTATTAGCAATTTTTATGCAACACGGTGAAACAGCTTAAAGAACAAAGTGACCGAGCTGAATCGGAAACCCAATCAGAATAAGAAGAACACTGTAATTGATTGGCCTAGGATTAGGATGCATCATAGGAGTCATTGCTAATCTCAAATCTGGAAATTTGGCAAGAAAGTTTACGGGGAAATGGATACAAATGATAGAATAAAATAATAAATATCTCTGTGTTCATCACAATTTATTTGTTTTTTATTTTTTAAGTTAGTGCGACAAGTTCCAAAATCAAGTCATCCAAAAATTGCCATTGAAGTGGTATTCTTTGATGTGAAAGAGTTTTAGGCGAAAGAAATTGCAATTATTTTTCTCCTGGCCGGTGATTAGCACTAGGTAAGCATAGGCGAGTATATAAAAACCATTTTTTTTTGTCTCAGCGGTATGCATATTGGGCCGTTGACATGTGAGAATTTTATGTGCGTAAGCCTGTTTCTTACAAAAGAACCATAATATTGGGCATACCAAAATCTTTCAAGGCATACTGAATGAAGACAAAAAAAGGTTGTTGAATAGCAAAATCAGATAACCCCTTAAGCCAAATTTTTTGTAATGGCAAATCTGCCCTTTACGTATTAGTGTTAATAATTTTGATTAGTGATTAAATATTTTGTTTAGTGATTAAGATAATTTTCAGAATTATAAGAGTTGTTTAGATGAAAAATTTGAGGAAAAAAAAATCAAAGTTTTGGTTTGGTTAAGAAGGAGAGAAAGAGAAGGAGAAAGTGAGAAAATTCTAATTCTTGATTCAATGGAGGATGAGGAGGGTCATCATTCATCTAAAAAAAATAGGAAAATACACATCAACTACAACAATGATCCAGAAATGGCTTATTTCTTAGATTATGAGAATGATTTTACACCCACTCAAACTCAAGCTCAAACTCAAACACAAACTCAAGATGATGATTTTTATGAGCCAAATCCTGATGATGAGGAACCCAATTCTTCTAATACACATGTACACTTATATCCTATACTTAATCTCACTTCTATAGCTCTCAATTATCAAAAGTTAGGTTTTTTGAATCATGGTTCGGCGAAACAGGTTGAGGTTCGGCTCACATCTATGAGCCGAATCTACCATTGATGAACGGTTCGGCTTACTGAATCTGTTTAATGCATGCGCCGAACCTATAATTTCCAATTCCAACCCTTTTGCTAGACACTAGTTCGGCTTATATGAAAGTTTCATAGTAAGCCGAACAACATCCTGAATAGCCCGGAATAGAATCATTACTAATTCGGCTTACATATCCAAAATCGTATGTGCCGAACATAATTTTTTAATTTCTGGCTTGAAATATTGTTACTGGTTCGGCACATATTGAGAATATCGTATAAGCCGAAACCTCTTATGTCCAAGGTTCGGCACATAATATGATTATCTTCTGAGCCGAACATTAATTTGTAAATTTTTGGGTTAAAATATTGTTCGAGGTTCGGCACATATTGAGGATATCATATAAGCCGAAACCTCTTATGTCCAAGGTTCGGCACATAATATGATTATCTTCTGAGCCGAACATTAATTTGTAAATTTTTGGGTTAAAATATTGTTCGAGGTTCGGCACATATTGAGGATATCGTACAAGCCGAAACCTCTTATGTCCAAGGTTCGGCACATAATATGATTATCTTCTGAGCCGAACATGCATTTGTTAATTTTTGGGTTAAAATATTGTTTGTGGTTCGACACATATTGAGGATATCGTACAAGCCGAAACCTCTAAATGTTTATAGTTCGGCACATAATGTGATTATCGAATGCGCCGAACCTTGTTATTATATTCCCTTTCTAGTGTTTAACCTTGTGATATTCTTTGTAGATCGTGCTTGGACCCATGGAAAATCAACCTGATCCAGTAGACATAATTCACGAGGATACCAAGGATCACTTCCAAAATGATTTGGTATGTAAGAACCTTTTGCTTACCTTAATGTTGTCGGAATATTCCAAAGTTTTGCTTACTAATTACTTGTTTTGGAATGAACGTAGATATGGAAAACTAAACCAGAAGTTCTGGATTGGCTTGAGGAACACGCGATGAAGATAAATTGTGTACTAGTTAAAGTACAACAAAGCCGATGGGATTGGTTTGAAATGATTTGTGAGCGTAGTGGAACCGGCGCAAACACTTCGACAACCAAGCCACAAGTATGGTAGAGTCGGATCATTATCGGTTGAAGAAGAACCTTTTTGGTTGTGTTGACACTTTTGTCACGGTTTTTGATGCAATTGATGAATATTTCAAAAGTGATGTTGTGAGAATTAAAACCGCGTTCAAGCATGACCTTATGTTTAGACACAAGAATTATGGTACTAATTGGCTACGGGAATTAACTTATAAAGTCTCCCATCTATGCATCGACTTGTTGATGAAAGAACATTGGATGTCAATGCCCATTTGTGGGTTTTTAATAGCGGAGACATTCAATTGCGTCGTACATTGTTTCGCATGGACGGGTAGTAGCTTTACTTACGCGCCTCCAACAAAACCTTACAATGATGGTGTAAAGGATATAAGTGTTCTTGGATTTGTTCAAAATTGTCATTTTATCGGCCTCAAACTTAGACCCGGTTGCCCATTACCACCCTTGATGAGTGCAGCCTTTTGGCCTAGATTTGAAAATAATTTTGCGATGGATTGGTGTGCAAATTATGCGACGGAAATGGATCTTTGGAAATCTTTGCATGTGCAGCCTCCAAGTGGACAAGTAATTACGTTTTCAAGTGATGAGGATGAAGATGTTAAGAATGAGGTCAGTGAAGATGATGAGAAAGAGGTCAGTGAAGAGGATGAAATTCGTTTAGGATCTCCATAAAAAATGTTTCATTGATTTATCTTCTTATTTTGTGTCAGATTCGGCTTATAAGAAGAATTCACTGAAAGCCGAACCTGAAAACAAAAATATACCAGAGTTTTTTTTTCAGATTCGGCTCATATTATTATTTCACTGCAAGCCGAATCTTGAAACTTTAAAAAACCAGAATTACTTTGCTAGGTTCGGCTTATAGTATATTTCTGAAGAAAGCCGAACCTTTCATGATTCATGAAAACAAGAATTATCATATCATTCCAAATAGACTTTTCAAATTCATAGAAATTATGGATTACATCCCTACTACATAGTAGGCTTGCAATTAATTTCTAATATCCTAAACGGGTAATGAGAAACCTTCTAAGAATGTGGTAGTGATCTTTGTATTTGAAATTCTTTCCCTTCCATCGTCTCCATTCCTCTAGAGCTCGAACTTCAATCTCAGAGTTTGTTTCACCTTTGAGTCGATATCGACTTACAATCCGAACTAAAGCTATGAAGTCTGAGACTTTTTTCTTAATACTTATAATTCGGCAAAACAAGGACGCACTATCCCGGTTGTGAGGATTACCTGTTTCCGTGCTGAAGGCTTCATGAATTCTAACCAAGTAGTACATACTCATCAGACCATTTACTCGTCGGTCTTCACCCTTCTTTGGATAGTATGCTACATAATTAGTGCAAAGAGATAAATCTTCTTCTAGAGTAAACTTAGGAGTTGGGGGTGCCATTTGTTGAGCATATGTGGTTAAGAATATGAAAAAACATGTAGATATATATAGAATATAGTTTTACAACGGCTATATCTTTCAAAAAAAGAGTCGTTCCTAGATTTTCGTGAAAAAAAGTAAAGGTCCGGCTTATAGAAATTTTAGAACATAAGCCGAACCTATATAAGTAACGGCTATTTTTTAAAAAATTTTGAAATTTTTTACAGATTCAGCTCACCATATTGGTGATATTTAAGCCGAACTATGTACTGGATTACACCAATAATGATTTTTAAGGCTCGGCTTATAACTCAAATTATAGAAACATCCGAACCTGAAGGACAAATGATTCGGCGCGTAACTAACATTTGAGGATAAGCCGAACTCTATAAATTCGGCGCATAACCGTTAAGCTATTCATTAAAACATGAAATTGATGGTGTCCATAACCAAACCCAGCACAATTAAAAACAAAGTTGAGCACCTAAAAGCAAAGGTGTTTGCAACACCATAAAAGTGTACTTAAAACTTAAGAAAAACATTAAAAGGAAGTTGGAAACATAAAAGGACATTTAACCACGACCCCTCTTCTTAGTGGTAGGCTTTTGTCCGGGTTCCTCGGGTCCTTCTCCTTTATTGATGATTGCATCCCACTTTTTGTAGAGGTAGTTTTGTTCTTCCACGGTCATTGGTGTTTTGGAATCAATTTTTTCCTTCATTTTTTTCAACATCTCCCTACCCGCGGCATTGGTCCTGACACAAGTATGAAAGTTATAAGACTAATTCGGCGCAAGTATGAATCATGTCTTGAAATTTTTATTAGCTTACACAGAGAGTGGATCGGCTCATACCACAAAATAATTATACGCCGATCCTAAATATTCGGCTCAAAACCTATATTGTCGAGTAAGCCGAACCCTGTATTCGGCTCACAACCGATATTGTCGAATAATCCGAACCTATGATTATGAACTCAAACATGTATTCGGCGCAACATGATATCATATAAATAAGCCGATCCTACACACTTGTAAAATTTATAAAATTTTAACAATGATATTCGGCGCAGCCCTAATACTATCGAATAAGCCGAATCTAGACTTATGAATTGAAACATTTATTCGGCGCAAAACTAATACTACCATACAAGCCGATCCTAAGCACATGCAAAAATTCTGAAATTCAAACAACATTTATTCGGCACAAAACTAATACTACCATACAAGCCGATCCTAAGCACATGCAAAATTTCTGAATTTCAAACAACATTTATTCGGCACAAAACTAATACTACCATACAAGCCGATCCTTAGCACATGCAAAATTTCTGAATTTCAAACAACATTTATTCGGCACAAAACTAATACTACCATACAAGCCGATCCTACGCACATGCAAAATTTCTGAAATTCACAAAACATATTCGGCACAAAACTAACACCATCGAATAAGCCGATCCTAAATATAAGTTTCTGTTTTACTAAGTTCGGCTCAAAACAGATTTCAGATATATGTCGAGCCGTTCATATGCACTTTCAGAGTTCAGTTTCAAGAACAGCTCGGCGCACATCTAACATTTGTTTTACGCCGAACCATACCCTGTAACCGCCGCAGAACACATGATTTTGACGAATTAAATCGACCAAAACAATCAAAAACATCAAATATGAGATGGGTTTGTAGAACTAACCTTCTTATTTTCATTTTCGGCGTTGGTTGTTTTTCAATTTCTTCTTCCGATTGATTTTGTGGTTGATTTTGAGTTTGTTCTTCACTCTCTAAATATTCTTCTTCATGAATAGGTTGTTCAATCGATCGATTTGAACGATATACTGACTTACGACGATCCATTATATAGTTTCACAAATCGACAATTAAATTTCCGCGATGAAAAAAAAAGAAAGGGAAGGGTGGAGTTCGGCTGTGGAGAGTAAGAAGAAGAAGGTGAATGAAACTGATTTTAGGTGTAGTTGATTATAGGTTTTGTATTAGGGTTAGGGATATATTAGTAGTAATTTAATGGATTTAAGGGCATATAGGTAATTGAACCACCCCATAGGGTACCCCTTATAAGGTCACCCAAGTTAGGACTAGTCCTTTGTATGCCTTGAAAGTTTTAGGCATGCCCAAAATTGGTGTTCAAACAGCTCTTCAAAGGAAACTTATTTTGAGACATACTGGATTTTTTTGAGGCATACTAGATAATGCCAAAATAGGGTCACTAAATAAAAAATAACATCACCCCTTATCCACCCTTTTTGATAATGGCATAACTACCATTATACAATTAGTGTTAATAATTATGATTAGATCTGATTAATTATGAATTTTAAGGATTGATTAAAAATTAAATTATTAATGGTGAATTAGTAGAAAAATCAAATTTATGTGAGAGAGTTGGTATTTTTTGAGAGGAAGAAGAAGAAGTGAAGAAAAAAGCTTGGGTTTTGACTTTTGAGATTTTAGTGATTAGAAGTGACCAAAATGTGTGATTCAAATCAGAGGTAAACTTCTATACGAGGTTTAATTTCCTTTTTATAAGTTGAATCTGTCAAAAAATTGAATTTTTAAAACCTAGATCTGCTGACTAGATGAACAGTTGAGCTGATAACTTTTCAGCCGAACCTCCGTTTTTTGAAATTATACCTAGGTTCGGCTGACAAGTTATGAGCCGAACCTAGGTATAATTTCAAGAAAACATAGGTTCGGGTGAAAAAATTGAGGTTCGGCTGGAAAATTGTGGTTCGGCTGGAAAATTGTGGTTCGGCTGAAAAAAATGAGATTCGGCTGGAAAAGTTGAGGTTCGGCTGAAAAAATTGTAAAGTCGCATTAGCCGAACATAGTGTTTCTCTAAAACATACATTAAGTTCAGCTCAAAATTGATATTGCAAGATCAACCGAACTGATCTTCTGAAAACCCTAATTTCATCTTTGAAATCATATCAAACAAAATAAAATCAATCAAAACAAGATGGCTTTGTTACACATACATTCTAAAATACATCTAAGAGCAATTTAGATTTGGATTTCGCACTCCAACATCGCTCACTTCGATTCGTGTTTCCTTTGTTTGATTAATTTCTTGATTGAATTGGAGTCCTAGATATTTAAGTTTAAAGTTTATTTTGATTTTTAATTTTTAATTTTTGATGATAAAGGCACTCTAATAAATTGAAATTATTTAGGGATATATAGGTAATTACACTACCTTTAGACCCCCTTATAAATCCACCCTAGATGATATAATGAATGAGTATGCTTCTAAAAAAAATGAGTATGCCTCAAAATAGGTTTCCTTTAAAGATCATATTATCCCGTCTCAACTCCAATTGAACCCAAGAGACGACGATGTATTTTTGACCTGGCTGAGCTGGCTCCATCCATGAAGTTAGTTCCTTGACCCATATCCGTTGGAGAGTCAAAAACTTAAAATGTAATGCAAAATGCAACCGTCAGCTCCACTGTTGCTAGAGTGAGTGGCTTTAAAATGTGGACTTTACGGAGGCAAATGCGCCCAAGTTTCCATCTAGTGAAGGCGCTAACGCCCTCTCCCTCCGGTACATCACTTATTATCAACCCAACCTTTCAACCACCAACACATAGATTTTCAACATATCCATTGCATCAAGTGGATGAATTTCTCACTTTTTTTTTCCGGCTCCCTTCCCCACAGTAAGTTAGTAATAATTACACGAGATCACCAATGTTTGAACGGAGACTCGAACTGCTGACCTCCTATTTAAGAATCAGACTTCTGACCAATTGGGATAACCCAGATGGTTAATGGATTTCTCACTTAAACTAATAAAACCAAGCTAAACATGGATTAATGGAAATAGAAAATCCGCTAAAATCTACACAAACTTGAGGATAAGGACATGAAAGTGGGTTTGATTGAGATGTAATGAATTTGGTTGAGGATAAGGACGTGGAAGTGGGTTTGATTGAGATGTAATGGTAGGAAGAGGAGTTGTGGAGGGGATTTTAGTGGAGGATCACGAGATTGTAGTGGGTTTAGTGGTGGTGAGGGAGTAGGAGGATGAGGTGTTGTTGTTGGTGAAGGAGGCGAAGATGGTATTAATGGAAGATCTAGACACTGCACTGGTTTCGGTGGTGGTTTCAGAGTTCAAGAGATATTAGGAAATGAATATCTCGTACAAAGAAAAGTATAAAAAGGTTAAGACTGGTATTTCAAAATAGAAAATCCAGTAGGTTGAAACAAAATTCTGTGCTGATTCCAGAGTTTTCAAACCTAGCTGCAATTTTCTTAAGCAAGTGTTGCACAAACCCAGAGAAAAAAAAAGATACAAGCAATGTGAAGAAACGCATATACTAGAAGTTTGTAAATCCATATTCAACCAAACCTTAAACCAAACAACTGCAAACACTTCATTGCAGTGTTAGCAGAAGTTGAAACATCAAATGTAAACATAGTTTCAATAAAACCAGAAAGAAAATAACGAGGAAGTAAAAAAAGATAATCCTTGGCATCTCGGAGGACCACTGATAGAACCAACAACTCTTTTAAAAATCACCACCACGAAGATGAAGGACAATGTGAAGAGTGGACTCTTTCTGAATGTTACATATAATCGGCAAGAGTCCTACCATCTTCCAATTGCTTTCCTGCAAAGATTAGCCTTTGCTGATCAGGAGGAATCCCCTCCTTATCTGGCTTTCACATTGTCAATGGTATCAGAACTCTCGACCTCCAATGTGATTGTCTTCCCAGTAAGAGTCGTAACAAAAATCTGCATACCACCATGTAGACGAAGAACCAAGTGAAGGGTGCACTCCTTCTGAATGTTATAATTGGAAAGTGTATGACCATCTTCAAGTTGCTTTCCTGCAAAGATCAACCTCTGTTAGTCTGAAGGTATTCCCTCCTTGTCTTGAATTTTCTCCTTCACATTATCAATTGTGTCAGAGCTTTCAACTTCAAGGGTAATGGTTTTTCCATTAAGGGTCTTGACAAAAATATGCATGCCACCACGCAGACGAAGAACAAGGTGAAGGGTTGTTTCCTTCTGAATGTTGTAGTCAGCAAGAGTACGGTAATCTTCAAGTTGCCTGCAAAAATCAACCTGTGTTGGTCTGGAGGTATTCCCTCCTTGTCTTGAATTTTCGCCTTCACATTATCGATAGTGTCGGAGCTCTCAACCTCAAGAATAGTAGTTTTTCCAGTAAGGATCTTGACAAATATATGCATACCACCACGAAGTCCAAGAACAAGATGGAGAGTAGACTCTTTCTGGATGTTGTAATCAGCTAAAGTCCTACCATCTTCGAGCTGTTTACCGGCAAAAATCAATCTCTGTTGATCAGGAGGAATTCTTTCCTTATCCTGAATCTTCGCCTTTACATTGTCAATAGTGTCAGATCTCTCAACCTCAAGAGTGATTGTCTTGCCAGTCAGAGTCTTAACGAATATCTGCATTCCACCACGAAGACACAGGACAAGATGGAGAGTATATTCCTTTTGAATGTTGTAATCAACAAGAATCCTTCCATCCTTAAGTTGTTTACCAGCAAAGATCAGTCTCTGTTGATCAGGAGGAATTCCTTCCTTATACTGAATATTGGCTTTAACATTGTCAATGGTGTCAGAACTCTCAACCTCAAGAGTAATAGTCTTCCCAGTTAAAGTTTTGATGAATATTTGCATCGGCATCTGCAGTGATTTTTTTTTATCGTGAAAGAGGGAGTATATTGAAGAAATAAGAATTATTACAGTCCATCCAAAAACTAAAAATTACAGAGATACGACTTCCGAATGGAAGAGTAACGTATAAAATAAGATGTCCCAAATAAAAAAACTCTTACAAACTGTAAGAATAGGAAGCCCATGAGACACAACCTCTTAAAATCCTAAAAGACCATTAAATGACATAGGGAGTTTCCCTAGATATCCCAGATGAAACCCTAACTAGACTCCAATCTTTTCGAACCTTACTGCTCACCACAGTTGCGCCTCCGCCGCCGCCACCAATGCAAAAACTCCTGTTGATTTTGTGATTAACTACCATCAGAAATCGGCACCTTTGACGATTAAGAACTGATGATGGGAATCCTGATCATCAGTAACCAACACCTTTGTTAGTTAAGAACTGAAGATTTATAGGATAGATGTCTCAGAAATCAACATCTTTGTTGATTTAGAACTGAAATTGTATGAGATGGGTGTATCAGGAACCAACACCTATGTTGATTAGAACTGAAATGGTATGAGATAGGTGATTCAGCAACTAACACCTTTGTTGATTAGAACTGAAATTGAATGAGATGGGTATGAAAGTGCTTGGCGGAGGTTTTGCTTAGGTTGAGAATAAGCGTTTGCTTTTTGAATTGATGAAAATTACATAGGATTTCACTGATTGTATATGAAAGGTAAAGATGTGGTATGTAAATACACCACCACAAATGAAGATGAGGTGAGATTAGTAGAGGGAAAAAAGGGGATCTACATCTTCAATCCTGGATGGGAGTTGAAGTGAGAGATGACCAAACGATTCACATGGTAATAGATGAACAAAGGATTTACATGATAACAGATAAACAAATGATGATTTCCTTGCTCGGATCTAGTCCAAGAGGACTAGATCCGAGCAAGACGATGAGGCTGCGATAAACTGTTTCTAGGGTGTGAAGATAGGTAGAGAGAGGGAGAGAGGCTAGATAGAAGCTAGCTTCCCAGAAACTATTACAGTATAATCTAAGTAACAATAACCATTGATAAAGTAACAATAACCATAACCATTTAATGTGCATTGATAAAGTAACAATAACCATTTAATCTAAGTAACCATACAAAATAATTGATCACCTCAAGACTAATGTTCTAAGATTCTAGATACAAAATAATTGCATCTGCATCTATGTGTCAAAACATCCAATCTGAAATTATCAACTATTCCAGAGCCATATAAATTATCAACAAAGAGAAATTACATGCACAAAAAGGTAGCTTAATCTTGAATCAGAATCTAACCTAATCACCATTAAATCAGAAAAAAAAGGGTAATTATCTATTAATCCCTATACCCAATTTCGATATCCAACAATAAAATTAAACAAACCGAACCAGCGAGCCTTAAAGTACACAATCAAATCCAACAACACCAGATTATCGAGGCAAATACATAATAGTATTAATAGAAAACATCAAGAGAATAAATTTCATGCTTTGAGAATAAAAAAGATAAGAGACATTAAATTAGGGCATACCTTTTGAGGGCGAGGAGACGGAAAGATTTTTATTTAGGAATCAGAATAGAGATTAGAGGAGGGAAAGAAAATAATATCGGTGAGAAAATTAGAGTAGGTGAGTTATCTGTTTATAAGGACTTTGTAACAGAACGGGCCAAGGCGGTGCACGAATTAGAATAGGAAACGTAGAGGAATCACTTGGTAATCGCATTATGTTCTGTAATGTAACATGGTTAAGAATATTCGGGAAGCAATAGAAAAAGTAGGAATTATGGCGTGTTTGGAAAGTGGTAATGAATCTCATTCCTAGAAACCATCATATTCCTTGAAGAGCGGCAATCTTATACCAGACATCTTGGTTCTGAAATTTCCTTATTTTTGGGGAATTATATTCCCTAGGCCTATTCCTGTGCACATGTTAAAAAAAACTGTTTGACTTACCGGGTGGTATGGCAAATGAGTTGCGCCACTAAAGCGACGGGAATTCTAACCAACGATATTCATTCAAGCGCTAGCGATAATGTGAATATCACTGGCATCATCATACCATCGCGCGATATACATAATAGCGTTAGCGTTGGTGATATTATAATTATCGATTAGTAGTTATTTTGCAACGGCTATTTCCCCCTGCTGGTTCCTATATATACGCCCTTACAATTCTTCAAATTACTAACACCTACTTATATATATATTTCATAAGTTTCTCTGTTTGTATTCTGAATTTTAAATTTCATAATCATCAATGGAGAGATCTAATGAAGAGAGGAATGTTCTTATGGATCGTTTTACATTACAATAAGAAATGCATCAAAGGAGGTTGAAAGAACGTGATGATGAGGAAGATGGAGATAATAAACTAATCGACACTTTAATGCTCGTACACACGGGACAAATAGCTAGTTGTTCCAGAGCCACTAAAAGTATTCTCAAGAAGATATACGTATCGAGGGAGGGAATTTCACCAGTACAAGCTGATGCGGATTATTTTATTCCCTATTGTGTGTACTCTGATCAAGATTTCCAACGTCGATTCCACATGCCTCAAAATATGGTGAAAAAGATTATTGGAGAGCTTTGCCGAGTAGAACCTCAATTTAATTATCAGTTAATTTGATGAACTGAATATTATAGGTCATAGTCCAGAACAAAATGTTACTTCGGCTTTAAGGATTTTGGGTTATGGAAAACCAGTGGATGCGAACGATTAGTACCTTCGTATGGGTAAAACAACTTCATTCACTTACCTTTCATTGTTTTGTGAAGTAATGATTAATCACTTTGGTCCTATATATTTACGGAAAACCAACCGAGGAAGATGTTAGACAAATATTGAGGTAGAATGAGAATATGGGATTCCAAGGAATGCTAGGTAGTCTTGATTGTATGCATTGGGTATGGCAAGGATGCCATGTTTATTGGGCGGTCAATATAAGGGTCGTTATCTTAAACCAAACGTTATCCTTGAAGCTGCTACTTCTTATGATTGTTGGATATGACATGCTATTTTTGGTCTTCCGGGTTCACAAAATGATATTAATGTTGTGCATAACTCGCCTCTGTTTGAAGATCTGAAGTATGAAATTTATCCCCAAGTCTGTTTCATGATCAGCGACCATCAGTACACTCATGGGTATTATCTTGCGGATGGTATCTAACCAAAATGGTCAACCTTGGTTCAATTTTACCGCAGCCCCCTGCCGGTGCATTGGGCCATTCGTACCGACATTTTAACGATCGCCAAATGGCAGTGAGGAAGGATGTGGAACGTGCTTATGGAATTTTGAAGATGAAGTTCACTATCATTTGTGGGCCATACCATGGGTTGAGTCCTCGTGAAATGCACACGACTATGCGAACTTGCATATCTCTTCATAACATGGTAATTCAGGAAACCCATCGCGAAAAGGAATGGACGAACTATGAAGATGAAGATCTGAGGCCTGAGATTCAACCACAACCACAAAGAGGCTTGCCAATAGGAAATTATGGGAAAATTACTACTTACATTCAGAACCAGAATCTGTATGACCAATTAAGAGAAGATCTGAGAGTGAATCTTTTGGCAGAGTATGGAAGAGAGGGAGGGCGTAATTATTAAGTTATGTATTTTATTCTAATTATTAAGTAGACTGCAACAACATTTCAAATTAATCAACTTTCATTTCAAACTAATATTAAGTAGAATGCAATAACAACATATCAAATTAAAATGCAACACTTCAAATTAAAACTTAAATTAATACATCAATTATCTAGAGGTTATACTACATCGAACTCATCCTCATCATCATCACCACCAGGTTGGTTGTTATTAAACCTAGCTTGTTGCTCAATTTGTGCTTGAATCTTATCTAATTCGATTTGCCACATATGTTTTTGCTGAGGGTTCATAATTGAAGTGTCAGCTTGAAGAATGTTATGCTTGTTATAGTCATTCACAAATTTTTCTTGAGAAATGCGACTTTTCTTACTCTCCTTGTTTTGAAATTTCTTATCAACTGCTCTTTGCTTCTCGACGGTCTTCTGGTGTTCCATAAACTCCATCATGTTAAATACATCGGAACTTCCTCCTTCCTGAGCTAATTTTCTAGCCAGTCTTGCAGTGTTCCTCCCTAGAATTTTTCTCTTACCATCATCATTATTGAGAACTAAGTTGACATTTGGGTTTCTTGGGGTATCTGGTGAAGAATTTGATGGACCTGCTGAAAATGATGAAGAATTTGGTGTTGAGGGAGAAGAATTGTATGGTAACCTTTCAGGTACTTGTTGATTAACTTCTAACAATTCTGGATTATATTTGTTCAACACATTCAAAGTATGATAACAACTTTCGAAACCGATTTTTTTGTCATTTTTCGCTGCCAATCTGTAGGAACTTGTCTTTCAACATCACAATACAACTCTCCCGTCCTCTGTTGGCTTGCATTATCAATCCAACATAAAAGGAGACTTCCCTATTGATTACAATGAAGCGTTCTGCCAACCCTTTTGCATCACGACAATTGATGTTCATGGTTTGTTCTTCATATTTACGAAATATATTTTCCCACCATCGACACAATTTTGGGTAAAAAAAACATAATTCCGACAAATGCATTCATCTTCTATGATGATGTATTTTGCACCCCGGACTTTGTTTTTTTTTACCTTTTCCTTGACTTTGATATTGTGAATCCATATTACAAGAAATTAAAAATTGTAGAGAAGGTGTGATTGTTTTAGATTTGAAGAAGATTGAGAGGTTGATAAATTGAAGAGAGCTTTAGCAATTCTGGTATGAGTTGAAATGAGTTTGAAATTGAGTATTTATAGAGGGGAGAAATTGTAGTCGTTGGATGAGGAACGGATGAGCGATGATCAAGTCAACGAGCGACATAGTGACTATCGTTGGCACTGGAATGACCAACAAGCGATATGGTGACCATCTAGCAATGGACACTCTATTGCTCACTAGAAAGTCTGTCGTGTATGCATATATGTTATATTTGACATATAGACAAATATGTTTGGCACTTTGGCATACCCATAATAGGTGCTAAAGTGGAAAAATCAGATGTTTGACACGTGCATAGGAATAGGACTAACCACCCTTTATTTCCATTTAGAAAATATAAGGATGAAATTATTCTTTTCAGGAAATAGGTTTCATTCCCTCAAACCAAACACATCAACCAAATGCTCTTCCGGAGCTGTATATCAAACTACTCGAACCGGAAATGGTATTCACATTATTCTTAAACCTTCTCAAGGTTATAAAATACTTATGGATCAAAAAATTGTGTTTATTCTATTGTCAACCAAAAAGCATTTTCATCGTCTATTTTAGAATTGGATAAATTATTTCTGAATTCTATATCCTTCAAAATAGGTGAGAACATAACTAACAAAAATATTAACGAAATATCCACTTAAACCATGCATATACCAAAAATGCGGAACTCTTATGTAAACACGTTTAGTGGTGGCCCACCATTTACCACTCCAGTAAATCCGAGATATCTCTCGCCCTTAAGTTTACTAAACACGTCTAACTATTTTATCCTTACCGACTTAGTGCTTTGGTTATAAATAACCTTCACTGTTTGATGTAATGAGTTAGTTAGAAGAAAACTAAGTAATAATAAAAATGGAACATAGTTCCACTTTCTCCCACATTTCTTTAATCTTCTTTCACCAGTGTTACACCGATGAATAGTGTATGAACCACTAATAAGTTGAAAGCCAGTAGCTGACTAATAGTCTTTCATTTTATTCATCACTGAATTATTGAGCATGAAACGCAACACGTTATCAGCACGAAATGCTCACAATGGCTTAGTTGTTTGTCGGAAAGGATTCGGTGGAGGATGACGACGACGAAAAACATTACCGCCACCAACTCCATCAAAATGAAGATACTCGCTTCACTATACATACCTGTGAAGGAGATGCTACTGGACGAGAAAAACAAATTTCTTCCCTTTCTTATTTTTCTCTATTTTTATTATTAGCCTTGATTCCACTTTTTTTTTTTAACTTGTGTTTGTGGTGATCAGGGAGTCTGTTAATTGAATAAGGTGTTGGTTGTCAAGGCAAGTGGAAAACTACAGTATTAGTTTGACCATCAATAACCACATCAAGTCCGTTATTGATTTCTTCCCAACTAAGCAAGAATACTTTTGGTAAGCATAACTGGAGTTACAGGTAAGGAAGGAAATGATAAGCATTGCAAATTCCTTCAATTTTAATAGTTTCGGTTTTGTTTAATTTTTATGGTACTAAACGGTTTTAATATAGGCGAAACGAAAAATTGTTGCATCCCTAAAGGATGTTATAAATTTGATTTCTCTTCTAATAATTTCCAGAAAATTTAAAACTATTCCACCAGATGTTGGAATATTGTGTGGCATGATGGGGACACAAAAGGAATGCTCTGCTAGCCGGTCGGTCCCAGAAGTGATCCGTTACTAATTGCTAGCCGGTTTCTAACAGTGGTCCCCGAAGTGACCTGCAACTGATACTGTGGCAATTTTTCCATAAAGAGTGTATTCATTTGCACACTTGTAAACTAATATTTCGTTGACCCTGAAGGTGACAAAGTTGAAGATTTGTTGATATTGTATTAGTGCCATATGTGTTTTGGTGTTTATCCTTTGTTTTAAGTTTGTTTATTTTCTTTGCTTATTTTTGTAAGTAATGGATTCCAAAAGCAATCCATGAGATGTTGTCGACTCCATAAGCAGTCCAACAAATATTTTGTGCCTTCCTTTAGTAATCCAAAATTTATGGATTCCATCAGTAATCCATAAAATAGATTCCAGAAATGGTCTATCCAAATAGTTGGATTTCAGGAATTAACCACGATTTTTTGGGTTTCCGAAGTAGCCCATGGTTACGTAATGATTTTGTTAATGATTTATTAATGTTTGTCTCTCGTCTATCCGTGACTACGGATATGGATTCCTGAAGTAATCTATCCATTTTAAATAGACGATAGAGATATCTGACTCAGAAACCGGAACAATAAACACGATTTTTCGAACCACTAATAATTTTATAACCTTGAAGAGGTTTGATTTTTGGAAATATAAAACATCATTTCAGTTTCGAATAATATGATAGACAGCTCCGGAAGAGCGTGTATCATTTTGGTGGTATAACAATCATCACTATTAACGCCTTATATTATTCCGGATTCCTGAAGAATCTGTTGAATTTTGAAAATATTTGGCGTTACCAACTTGAAAAGAGAAATAAGAATTTTTTATGGAGTATTGATTACTTCGCTTGTTTTCGTGCACATTGTAGAGAAGCTTAAGACTAGCTCTTTCTATTGGGTGTTTCAAACGGAAATTCGAACGATTGATTCTCAAGTCGTCATTAGCCAGAATTTTAATGACCTTGAATTTTCATGCTTCGGCATGGTTAGTTTGGACACCTAAGTTCTACCAAGATGAGTAGAACTATACAAAATGCTCATGGACATCCTTTACGGAATATGAAGCTTCCTTCAAATAAGGATGCAAATCGTGTTGTTCGAACTCTGAGACATTCGACTCTTTAACTGGCATTAACAATAGCCTTACAATAACCAGTTGAATCAGCAACATTCTAGCAAAGAGGATTTATGGTGGCATTTTGTAGGGCTTATTTGCCTGCATTGTGGACAATTGTCAATATTTCATTGTATTAATAGACGCATCTTCTAGATGGTCTCTTGTTTATATTGACATGTAATGTTGGATTTGTTAAACCATTTGTGTAAATCATGTGGTTGCCTATTCATTTTGGAATTTTTAAGTAGGTCCATTTGTTTTGGTGGTAAATTGATAGACTTCGGATGCTTTGCCTTCAGTTGGTGTTATATCGAGCATATAGTTAGCACATGTGCGCACTCGACATGGTCTAGTTGAGTTCTTTATTTAAGCATCTTTAGTTTATTGCTCGACCAACTATTTACCATCAATTATGTCTTGCTCAACAACCTTACAGTTTACCTATCTGGTCCATAGCGTCACCTAGTTATATATGTTGGTTTCGATTCATAAGACACTTAAAACCATGTGCTGGTAATTTCTTATTGAAGATGAGACTGTATTCCCGTCGTTAGGGAGAGGAAGTAAGCCGTCAAAAAGGAACATCGTGAAATGCTGCTGTTTTTGGGATATCTATTGTGTAGTTTAATTAACACCCAAAAACTATCATGAGTAAAATTGTCTTTGAAAATTGGAAAAAATTATGGAACCAGAAGTTTCCATAAATGAGATAATAATGTTTCCGTCATGATCAGGAAATATAAAATGCCACCAGAAGTTGGCATGACAACCCGCCACCAGAAGTTTGGAAAAAGTAAGGTTAATAACCCTCATAAGATTCTCACCATAAAAGAATGGTGCAAATTATGATAACCTAAGAAGGTTTTCCTGCCTTGAATAGGGGAGAAAGACTACCACCTGAAGATGGCATGTATTTTGTCGAAAAATTGAAAGACTTTCCCTTGAAGTCATGGAGTTGACAGGCACTACCTAAAGGTTGCAGTAAACAATTTCGACAATTAAATAGGTTATCTGATTAAGTTTTTATCCCGATCAAAGAAAGTTTGGCTGCCACTAGAACTGGCGTGAGACATCTCATTTGTTTTCTCCCACCAAGATATTGGATGTAATTGAGGTGATGAAGACTGCTCATGATTAAAACACATAAATGCAGTAGCTCTGGAAAAATATTGTTTGTCACTTGCTTGAGGTTACAGACACGAGAAGTTGTCTCAGCAGGATAAATCATAAATCTCGCAGTGACCAAGTCATGTGTTAAGACACGCTTGAGGCATAAACGACTGCCTCATATATGCCTTATAAAGAAAAATCCAATCAATTTTATACTATGTAGTGCTCTTGAAGAGACTACAGATAGTGCTCGTGGAGACTATCAGAATATGATCCACATTATCTAAGTTTATACCTCATTATTAAATATGATGAGATGATAAAGCCCCTGAAGTGGCACCAGTACCAGTCTGTGAAATTTTCTTGAATGTGCATACACTATAGAATGTGTTAAATTGTATATACTGTTTACAATAGTGGTTTTGTACCCCTCTAAAGAGGAACATCTACATTGTGATTGGTAAGCATATAACTTGATCCCCTCAAACTAAGATAGAGGATGGAATCTCTCTATATAGCACAAAAGATCGGATCCGACTCACACCGTAAAATTGTGAGGCCTGAATGTTACAAGTTGGTGTTTGAGATAAAGCGCAGAGAGAGCAATATTATCGCTTTAAATGCGATTAAGGGTTTCCTTCTGAACCCTAGGATTGGCTTTGTAAAACTAAAAATTATTCTCCTAATATAGATGCACTTTAGCGTGGTAGTCCCTGAAGGACTCATATTTCATCTTGTTGATGATTGTAATGAATCCCTGAAGGATTTGAGTTTGTAACTCAGGCAGCCACCTGACCTTGTGAATTGCGTCACACTTGAAATTTTGTCACAATCACCATCTCGAAGAGGAGAAATTTATGAACAATCCTTTGTGTACTTTATGTTCTTGGTATAAGGTTATAATCCGGATGAAATGATGATATCATTTTTGGCTTTTAGAGAGCCCTTAGTGGCAATAAAATCCACGCTTCAACTAAATTTTGAGATCTCGATGAAATTGAAATATTGGCTCGACCTGAAGTTTGAGAACATGCTAGCATAATAAAACTTGTCTGTATATACCAGAGTATCTAGTTTTGATACTCGTATATACTTATCGTTCTTCTAAATTAGCACCATTAGTTTGGATCCCGTGGAGTGGAAAAGTGATCCATCTGCTACGTACGTAGAAATAATACTTTATGGTCCAGAAGTACCATTTACGGATTTAATGCATGCATTATCTTGTTTTTCTAACTTTTGTTTTTGCAGGTTACACTTTTAGAGGCTGAAATTGATTCTACGGTATTTATGAGTTTACAAAAGTCCTTTCATTCTTATGCCTGAAGTTAAAGAGGAAAACTGAATTTGGTGTGCAATGATGGAGGATTTAGATGCGAGGTGTACACTGCTAGTGGTGCACTCGGCGCAAGACCTGCAGTCAATCCTCCATAATCTGCAAATGGTAAAGCAGTTTTCTGAAGGTTATATAATATTTGCACCACCAATCGCTTTAAGAAGTCATGCTTCAGGGGGAGTAAACTCGTAGAATCATAGGATGGACTTAAACGCGTTGTACTCTTTTTCCTTCATTAAAGGTTTTGTCCCAATTGGTTTTCCTTGTCAAGGTTTTAACGAGGAAGCATATGCGTGTTCAGCACCATTATCGGGAGACGTCCGTTGTACTCTTTTCCTTTGGTCTGGTTTTGTCCCACGTGGTTTTCCAGACGAGGTTTTTAACGAGGCAACATTAGCATCGACGTCAGAATTATTGTGAACTTTGGACACTCAGGTTTTGTTCCAAGTGGTTTTCCTAGTGCGAGCGTTCAGGTTTTGTCCCAAGTGGTTTTCCTGACGCAGTTTTGTCAAAGAAAATATTCTTTGACCTCATTCTAAGCTCAGGTTTTGTCCTAAATGGTTTTCCTGACGCAATTTTGACAAAGGAAGCATTTCATGGCGGTGACCAAGCTCACTCTAAATTCAGGTTTTTCCTAAATGGTTTTCCTGGCACAGTTCCGGCGATGGGAGAAAATTCCGACGACCATCATCACTTTAAACCTATCGGTGTTGTACTATTTTTCCTTCGACCAGTTTTTGCCCTAGTTGGATTTTTCTGGTCCTTAGAATGGTGGTCCAAGGGGGAGTCTTGTGTAAACACATTTAGTGGTGGCCCACCATTTACCACTCCAGTAAATCCGAGATGGGTTAAGCGGAAAAATGTCCCAAAATGGATCCCAAGGTTGTGAAAATTCCCCGGACGTTAGAAAAAAGATTAAAATGCCCCATTCCGTTAGAGAGAGTTAAGTAGTCAAAATTGCCCTTTAGGATACATTGCTCATAATTCAGGGTTCAATGTTTAAAATTCGGGGTTAAGGGCTTAGGCTTCAGGATTTGGGGTTCAATATTTAGGGTTCAGGTGGTGGTGGTGGTGGTGGTGGTGGTGCGATGGTATCGATGGTGGAAGCGATGGTGATAGTGGCGGTGGTGGTGGCGATAATGGTGGTGATGGCAATGATGGTGATAGTGGTGGTGATGGAGGAGGCAGTGGCGGTGGGGATGGTGGTGTTAGTGGTGGCAGTGGTGGTTGTGGTGGCAACGATGGTGGTTAGTGGTTGTTCGTTTGGTGGTGGCGGTGGTAGTGACGGATTGGGGTGTTTTGATTAAGAAGGATAAAAATGGAATTTCAAAACTCCATTGACCGGTCAAGATGCCCATTTTTGATCAAAATGCCCCAAAACTAGCGGAATGGGGCATTTTAATCTTTTCCCTAACGTCCGAGACATTTTCACAACCTTAGGGTCCATTTTGGGATATTTTTCCACTCAACCCATCCGAGATATCTCTCGAAGGAACTATTCCACCTCCTATGTCGCTCAAGGATAAAGATCAGCTAAAAATACTTGGCCCTTAGGTTTACTAAACACGTCTAACTATTTTATCCTTACCGACTTAGTGCTTTGGCTATAAATAGCCTTCACTGTTTGATGTAATGAGTTAGTTATAAGAAAACTAAGTAATAATAAAAATGGAACATAGTTCCACTTTATCCCACATATAATTCCTTTAAAATCCCAAGCTCCTTAGGCTCCACGTTGAACAGTGACCGTCACCTTCTCATAGAATTGTTCCGTTTCATTTTTCCTCAAAGGAGAGAAAAACAAGGCTTCTCCTCACAAAATAAAGAAATATTTTTATTTTTATTATATCCCGAAAAGAAAAACAAAAATAAAACGGAAAAACCTAAGAATCAACCCTAGGAATAAACGTAGGTTTTCTTCCCTCCGATCAAAGTACCAGTAATGGCAAACCTAGGTTATCGTGATTGATTCTGTTTTATTTATGTCTGTTAATTTAATAGGGTTTTTTTCTTCAGGATATGCCGAAATTTTTTGATGCATGGACTGTTTACTTCGGGAGAGAATGGAAACGTAACTGGTATATGGAGCAGCCATTGATTGCTTAGATTAGGGTTTATGAAAAATGGTGGGAACTTTGGACCATAGGTGTTGTTCACGGTGGTTTTGAGAATATTCAGTACAACACGCTTCATGGGAAGCAAATGGCTAAGGTATAAAACTTTTTTTTGGGAACCCTAATTTCTATTCGTTTTTTCCTTTACAGCCTCATATTCTCACTTTTGTTTCACGGGCACATAATCTTTATTATGCTATTTTGATAAGAACAGTGGAATTAAGCATAAACAACCTTCATGCTTTTATTGATTCATAATGTCTAATGATTCATGGGCTAGGGTTTTACAGAGCAAGATGTTTTTTTATTGATTCATCATTTTGTAGGGTTTCACAGGCCCAACCATTGGAATAAGGTAATCACTGATTACTTCGTCGTCCTTTTGGATCTTGAACTGTTGCATTTAGAAGTGCTTGATTTTGAATTTTTATGAATTGAGTTATATTGGGTTTTTAAGTTTAGACTGCATTGCTAGGGTTTTGAATTTTTTTTACAACAAACTCATACCTTTGTTGAAGAATTATACGGAAGAGAAGTCTCAGAATCAGACTTTTCCGTTTTCTACATTTTGAGTTATACTTATACCTTAATTCTAGGATTAAGGTAAACCCAATTTTAGGATTGGGGAAATCAAACTATCTTCCAAGTTTGCAGCTGTTTACAAGTTAGGATCATGAATTCTGTGCATAGTTAACTTAGATTGATTTTATATGTCAAATGTTTACTTTGGTTTTTGCAGTTTCTGAATCGTCTTTTCAATTTATTGCTTTTGTCATTCCAACATGCACATGGTTTTTTGTGTGTAGGGTTCCAATTTTTCTGGAACCGTAAACATCGAAGGAAAGAGAAGGTTGGAGATCAAGCTTTTCTCATAGGTTATTTTGACTTATGAGATGTGTGTGCAGCTCAACATAGTAGCTTGAAGCGCTTGGTACCTATCTGCATAAACTGGGAGGTACATTATCAGATTCAGAATGGACATCAATGTACCAAACATTGTCAATGTACTTGAAGTGCTTTCTATCTATCTTGCAGGGTTGTCCTCTGATGTGAGTAGATCCATGATTTTCTTTTTATGTAAAGTGCATTATGCTCTACATATATCTTCTTTTTCTATCATTTCTGTTAACGACCAAGTAAAATTTCAGTATTCAGGAGACAATTGTATAGTAACAATGCACCATTACAACAAGCTTTGACCAGATGAGAAGTATGAAACTCCCAAGTCTGTCAATGTTGACATCTCCGATTTTTGATGCTACTGGTGAATGGTTGAATGTGGAAATCATTGCAGGGAAGGAGAAGTTCAGTATTGAAGTGTAATATGCTCTAATTTCTTCCTTCCTTCGCGGACAAGCAAGTTTTTATACTAGAATAATGACATTACTTTCATATCTCACATAATTTTCTTAAAACAGAATATGGTGGGTACATATTGTAGCAGCGGTGGAGAAGTTCTGCCAGTAATCGTAAACAGAAACAATTGTATACTTTCTGGAGAAAATCTATGTTGATGTTCAAGTACGTTACACACTATCTATTAAATTGGGTTTCTTTTGTGCAGGCGTTAATGTATTGAAGATGTTGCAGAGTGCTAATTCAACCTATAGGTCGTATACAATTTTATCATTGCCAGTATGAATTAGATTTTTTGTTGCTAAGAACGCGTATGATGTTTATGATTTTTTTCTTGAGTTTTAATCGCTACAAGGTTGTTGTAATCCTAAAACCCACCTCTTACATATATAATTATAATGTTTTGATTCTGCTATTTAAAAGTTGAATCCTCTTTTCTTCTTTGTTTTGTTTTCAGGTCCAAAAGATGCACTAGAGTCGCAGAATCTTCAAGGTGTTAGGGTGGGAGATTACAAGTTCGTATAAAAAGTCATCAGAAGTACATTAACCTGATGCATATTTGGTACTGAAATCTGGATGGTGGGTGTGGTGAATGATGCTGGTGTTGGGTGGTGCTGGTGATGTTGGTGGAACTATTCTGAAACACCTTATTTTTGTGATAATGAAATGAAAATTCTGCTTGGAGATTTGGTACTACAGAATACTTGGACAACATACTAATATGTACTCTCTGGGTATCATTCGTTTACTAATAATAAAAGTGAAGCCACCTATGTTTTAAATAATTGTGTAGAGCGGGCAATAGAAAGGGCACACGGTTGAGAAATGTTGACGCTTACATGTCTATTTAGCCTAGAAATTGAAGTGGTGATTGCCAATCTTGCATGTATGCCGAGTATAAGAGACAAAATAGTTCAAAATTCCGGAAGATTGTCTAACCTGAGCTCAATAAATTGGGAGCACTTGGTGAAAATAACATGGACCACATAATGATTGTTGGAACTGGAGGAAGATGCTCATTATCTTTCCACACCAAGTTTTCTCCATTCGCAAGGTAACTCCTTTTCTGATGAATTTTTATAAGGAATTGACACTATATTGTTTTCTTATGTCCATTTTCTTCATTATTTACTGGCCGCGAATATTTTCAAGCTCTAATTTTTAGCAAGGGCGTTCGTTGGAGCTGAAAGTGACACAAACAATACTCATACTCAAACAGATGAAGCACTCAAACAACAGATTGAGTCTTCCGAACCTGCTGCTCTGGTGGTTACAGACATTCATGGTAATGGTCATTACTGTGCCTAATCATCAGACTTTGATGAAATAATCAATTATGCCAGACATTTTCATGCTGATTTCACTTCATGGTAATGGTCATTACCGTGCCTTATCAAACGAGTTCCTTAAGATTTTACCATTACTGTAAATTTTCATAATCTCATTCTATCTAAGAAAATGACTTTATCGTGCTAAGAAATGTATTAAATACTTACCACTTACAAGAAATCTCTGTCATAGTTCAGCTCTAAAATTACAGTTTAGCACAGTTATAATGCATATAAAATTCTTTTTAGGATAAACAAGTTTTGTTCTAATCTAATAAAACAGTTGAAAATGTGGGTGTTCTAACTGTTGACAAGGAGGTGAACAAGGCAGATACAATTTCAATCATGGTAATTGTTATGAAAGACTTTCAAATTTTAAATTATGCAATGCTATGTATATTTTCTTGTTTAATAGTTATCTTGAACTAGAAAATGATAAGTGTTCTTACGGGACAAGGAGTTGGGAAGAATGGGCCAGTACATGCATTGCAAAAAGGACACGGAAAGTCTGCTTTGAAGTCCAGCGTGTAACACAGATTGCATGACGGATCCAAGGTAAATGGGTCCCTACTGGAACTCAAATATATGGCATAGTCGTAACATTATCAAACATACAATGGACAACATTCATCTGTTAACCGTTAGCTAACCCAATTCAAATCATTGTTGATGTAGTTATTAATCGGTATCTGGAAAACTGCAAAGTAATACCTCATAAGATGAACTTCAATTAGTTTCCAGTTGTTGATTGTCTGTTGATAAACATTTTCAATCAATTTGCTGCATAATAAGGGGGGGATGGGGGTCGTGGTTTTATACGAATAGCTGAGTATGAAGATGAATTTGGTAATTCATCTAAAGGGTGAAAACTATGTAAGAAGTGAGACTCCTATGCAGTGGTAAGATCCATTATGATCTACTTCGAGAGAGTTTATTAGATATATTCAGGAAATAGTGTAATCCTTGAATTGTTCTCTGCAGGAAATTGCTTGAGATGTACTATTTGAATTTCTATATGCGGGCTTGAGATGTTTGCTTCATCCAGGGCATGATAGTTCGTGTTGAATTGACTGCGTGAGAGAAACAAATGGATGTACCCGTGATTGTCTTGGGGTACAATATATCCTTCCTTGTTTGTTGTTTCTTAAATATCATTCCCTATTTGCCTGTTTGCGTGCTGCATGCTTCTGTTTGAGCATTTATTTATGTAAGGAAAACTAATTGGGTTACATCCATTTTTTATTAGTCGTGGAAAGAAAGTCTTGATATACAATGGACAGAGCACAATCATCATGAGGACAACGAGAGAAGAAGGAGAAACTAAATATATTTCGGTTTATATATACTGGAGCATTTCGACAAGGGGAGATATTTAGTTTACCATGTGGATTAATACTCCATTAAGGGATTGGTATGGTATTAACCCGTACAAGAAATGTGTGATTAGTGTAATTATTAAGATCTTAGACTACCAAAAGATTAAATGGAACTCTGTACTTGAATGTTGTAATTCGATTGAAAATTGGGTTTAAATGTAAACCTCAATATTGTAAATTAATATTTAGCTGCACAATTTAAGTTCTTGGTTACGACTGAATAATAACTAATAATATTGAAAGGTAGCAAGCAAATTCGATAGTCTTGCACTTTTCAATTTTATGTAATTTTTGAAATTTTCAGATCATTGGGTTGATCTAAAATGGTTAGTATTTGATCACTTATTTAAATTTTTTGGTTGATCATTGGATTTGGTAGTAACTCATTTTGTAAGTAGTAACAATATTTCTTTAAGTCCCGTGTTGTTGTGGGAACTCTCTACAATTCACCCAGATGAGCATCGCGACGGGATGAGACGAAGTCACGCCACACCAAATTAAAGATTGTAAGACCAAATCAGAAATCCACGCTAAATTAAAAATCCTAAACGACGGGGCGAGGCGAAGCCGAGCCATACCCAATCAAAAACGTAACATGATCGGAAAAGAGAAAGTCCCGCGCCATCAAATTAAAAATGCAGACGGGGCGAGGCCAAGCCGAGCCACACCAAATCAAAATCCTAAACGACGGGGCGAGGCGAAGCCGAGCCACGACCATTTGAAAATGCGACACATTTTTAATGAAAATTTAAAAGAAAAAATGCCCGGTGCGTAGCACGGGCACAAAATCTAGTTTCTTTAATCTTCTTTCACTACACCGATGAATAGTGTATGAACCACTAATAAGTTGAAAGCCAGTAACCGACTAATAATCTTTCATTTTATTCATCACTTAATTATTGAGCGTGAAACGTAACAGGAACACATTATTAAAAACATACACACAAAAACAACAAAAGCAAAACACAAGGAAATACTCTACATGGCATTTGAAGGAAAAATTTAGCTCGACAACTCACCAATATACAAATAAGTGGGATCCCCACCTTAAGGTTGACGAGATAATCAGATACACTCAACCAGGTATTATTGGTATTGGTTCTAGGAATACTGGCTTCTATTAAATTTTTTCTCATTGTATTCGGCAAGCTGCTCTAGGGATTCTTGATATAGATTAAAAAACACAAAATTGGTTAAAAAGACCAAGATCAGCAATTCCTGAGTGAAAAGGATATTTAGATTTTGATACTGTTTAAATGGACAAAAATGTAAAAATATCCAGGATGCAAACAGTTTCATCCTGCCTATTTTCAAATACCTTTTCTTATTTTAAATTTACATAGGATGCATCCAGTTTCATCCTCGCTATTTTTAAGTTTAAGCCGGGATGAATCCGGTTTCATCCTTGATATATTTTTTTGTCCATTTCACCCATACTAATTTTTACTCGTCCATTTGAACAATGATTTAAAAATATTGGGACAAATGATCCATTTTCCAATTAAAAAAATGCTTTGGTGCATGACATGTATGTTGCCACTTTCTAGTTTAGCTACACCGATAGAAAATATTTTTTTGGGGAGGTTCACTAGGAAAACCCTGATTTTGGACATCAACTCTCTTTATATTGTCAGCTTATGTAAAAAAGAATGTCAAAGGCCTTGGTTTTTTGTTAACCTTCTTACGGATATTGATGTTTTGTCACATGTTTTTACTTCCTTATAATTTTTCCAATGGAATGTATGTGAAGTAAAATGTGTAAATCCACGTAGGATGGACATTCATATTTTCTAAAAACTTCTCCAACCTAACTTCTTAAACCAAAGTATAGATGAGGTGGCATAGTTTTGGGTAGAGATGTCAAAACCAATGTCTAAAACTAGGAAACAATGACGCTGTTCTTCAGATTAAAAAATACCCTGAAGAAAGAGGAAACAATAAGATGACACTGAAAATTCTTATTGCTTTGAATGTAACAGTCTCAAATACTAAAGCAGGCATTGGACTAATATTGGTTGATCATACAGGTACAGTCAGAGAAGCTATAGGAATCTCTACTGACAGTACAACAATTGAAGAGCTAGAAAAAGAAGGACCTGAAACAGCTTTCCAATGGGCAACACGATGGAGCGGACACATGATTTCCTTTAGGAGTGATTCGGAACCAACTCTAGTGCTGTTAGTGGGAATGTATGCGGAAGCACTAAGAAAAAGATACATGATTAGTGAAGATTTTGGAAGCACACAGAAAGTTGAAATGAACTTCATAGCTAAAGATTTCAGCTTAGTGAAAATAGAAGATGTAATGTGGGCAGTTAAATTGTCTTTTTTTTTTTTGTAACAAATATGACATTAATCATAGCTGGGTTGACTACAACCTTAGGGCCTTATTAACTTATCTGAATATTCAACAATGGAACCTAAATGTAATGAATCTCAGAAACTCTGTTTACACAAATTCAAGAACTTTAATATCAATGTAGTGAGGTCTGAGCACCTCTTTTATCAAAAAAAAAAAATGTCTAAAACTAGACATTCTCTAAGAATTTTTTTTTCCATCCAACTCATCATTTTCCCATAAAATCAATGCAACAATAAATATAGAAATGATTTTAATCAATTATTAAACGATACATACTCAATGGAATTTTTTTATAATTTATCCGTTGGAGATGTTTATTTTTTGCTTCGCAATATAGGAAATTATAACCTTATATAGAAATTTTATTTCAAGAGGATGTCTTAACTATAGCCCCGTTTGGGATGTTTTTTTTTCCAGCCAAAAGCACTTTGTAACAAACTTTTACCAAAAATTGTGTTTGGTAAGTTTTTTTCAAAGTGCTTTTGGAGAGAAGCACGTTCATTTTAGGCCTGCTTTTAAAAGCTACTCAAAACTAGCTTTTAAAAGCTGGAAAAACAGAAGTTGTGGACCCACGTAATTCGATTTAATTGATTCTCTACTTTAACCTTGTTATTTTATTATAAAGACAAGCTTTACCCTCCAATATTGTACACTTAACAGTATATTTCTAATTTTTATTTTATTTTTTGAATTATAAGAGAAGAACATTAATGTTCGTACAAAGCTTTAGTTGACAACCTAGTAACAAGTCGGGCACCAACCCTCTTTCGAATAGCAACACCCAATTTATGAAAAATAAAATTGTCTAGACCACTACCAGCATCATTACTAACTAAACAATTCTTCAAACGCTTAAACAAACAAACAATATCCTCACTAAACTCCCCCAAAGTAGTGAAAGCCAAACACCCAAACCATAGCCGTGTGAAGCATATTCCTCCAAGTATTTAGTACGCTTAGGCAAAATTGCTTTCGAAATGGTTTGGCATGGAATGAAAGCACGGACCCCATCACCAGTGAAGGGTGAGACACCTGTGACTTCCATACACACATCTTGGCCATATTTCCAGTTGAAAACGAGGATGTCAGCATGATGTAAATCTATTATTTATTTATTTATTTTTCATTTTAAAATAATAAATACAATAATAATATTTTTTAAGCAAACCATAATCATTAAATGCTTTATTAAATAATAAAAATAACTATAAAAAATAAATAATATAATAAAAATAAACCAATTTTTTTAATGGATAAAGAGTATTACGTTAACTAGTTGGAAGCCTAACAAGCTAAGCTCCAACAATATACTACTATATTAATTGAACAGGTTGCTGTCTTAACCTACCAGCGAGCCTCATGGGTAACCTAGCCAAGGGAACCGAAACGGATGGGGGCTGAGATTGTGTCACAAGGGGGGCAAACTAACTCTACCTTCCATGTTAATTTCTGCAATATTACGTCATTGGGGGCTCGAACCTGGGACCTTCTAGAAGGTATGCAATTTTGGGGAACGGGGATGACCAGCTGAGCTAGGTGGCCAGTTTTGTTACATATATTAAAATTAGAAATATAATTTATTATAAGAAAATTGTATGTAAAACTAATTTTTGAAATATGTCTATTTTCGTCATTAACTACATCACCATCACTTTAAAATACCAGATTACTAAACAGAACTTACAGTTTGTTAATTGTTCACCAGCACTCTAAAATACCAGATTACTAAATGGAACTTACAGTTTGTTAATTGCACAATGTTTTTCAAATAATAGTTTACCAAACGTCATGCTGATTTATTTCCACAACACATCACAACAACGCACAACACATCACAACAGACGAAAACTCACAGCAATAACAAACTAGCCTTATGGTGCCACATATGAAACACACACATCAACTATTGGAGAAGCTCTCAGTGTTTGTCCATCAGTTTAGGGAGGGTAATTGTGTAGCTGATGTGTTAACAAAACTTTTGGTGTCTGTGTTATTTTTTTTCCGCATTATATTTGTTTGTATAATTGAAATATCACAGGTTGTGCGTAGTTCAATCAATTGGTAAATCCGACCTTGATTGTTGGATAGTTATTGATTGACACTTGGGCATTGGTCTTTGGTACCATCCAAGTTATTTATCATATCAATCGGGCTCACAGATTTCTATCTGTCCGATTGCAGATTGTATTAAGAAATTGAGATATAACTCTTTGATATATTTCTTGATTGAGCTCGCTTTATAAGCTGGTGCTCTCGGAATTGTATTGGAGTTAGTCCATACAGATTGTCGAACGAATTATTAGGTGTGGTTGTATACCTACGCTTTTTCAGTAGCTACCAGAACAACCAAATAGCTTATCTAGCAGTTGAATGCGGAAAGGATATGCAGAAATCCAACATAGACTTTGTTGCTGAAGATGATGGAACTCTACAAGCCATTCAGAAGGGGTACCAGATGGAAGTTCAAGAAAGGTTTCAAGGAAGTTTTACTCAGACTCAAGGAGAACATAGTGAAGTTATTGATTTTGTTTTAGGCAACTTAATTAAATTAGCTTCTCGTTAGAATCTCTCGACTACTAGACTAGCAATCATTTACATTCAGTCTAAATTACTTCAAAACCTAAATTGGAAAGGTCCTAACCTCCAATAGTTTTTTGATATCCTTCAGTCAGTTCATGTTGTGATTGGTGAGGAAAATTGTAATGTTACAGATCAGACTTTGGTTGTTCAACATGGTGCTAGAGTTAGCCCAGCTTGGCACCTTTTGTAAGCTGGAGTTGTTGCACTTCCTGAGTACGCACTCTTTTTACTACAAAAAAAAAAAAAAAGATAAATTACAGGGTGTATGGTGGCACCGTCCGCCTAATTTTTGGTTGATTTATAGTCGCAGGATGTAGTGGGGACTGGGGAGGGCCTTCCCGATACTTGTAAGGCCCAGCGAATTCCGTTTGCTAAAAAAGAGAAAACACAGGAACCATCACAACTAAGGGAGGAAAGAGAAGGTTTGAATAACAATAAAAGAAATACCACAAGCATATTTGATTAGTCAAAAATGTTCATTCAGAAGGCGCTATTCGATTTTACTCCGAATGAAAAACATTCGAACTTTTTAGTTTTCGACTTCTATAAGAGGACTGTACTGTAGTACTACAATACATGTCAACTAAGGAGGGAGAATGAGATGTGGAGGTATTTTTGAAATATGTCTATTTTCATCATTAACTACATTACCAGCACTTTAAAATACCAGATTACCAAACAGAACTTACAGTGTGTTAATTGTTCACCAGCACTCTAAAATATCAGATTACCAAATAGAACTTACAGTTTGTTAATTGCACAGTGTTTTTCAAATTATAGTTTACCAAACGTCATGCTGATTTATTTCCCCAACACATCACAACAACGCACAACACAACACAACAGAAAAACACTTTTCGAAAACTCACAGCAATACCAAACTAGCCTTATGGTGCCACATATGAAACACACACATCAACTATTGGAGAAACTCTCAGTGTTTGTCCATCAGTTTAGGGAGGGTAATTGTGTAGCTGATGTGTTAGATAAAAAAAGTTACAAATGATAAATTATTGGTAATGGGGAGGGCCTTCCCAAGACTTGTAAGGCCCAACTACTTTGCAGTGTTATGAATTCCGTTTACTAGAAAGGAAGAAGAACACAAAAATTGCATGATTTATATGGGCTGATACCAGTTCTGCTAAAGATTGATACTAGTCCATATAGGACAAAAAGATCCTGACAATCCTAACCATTGGATCGATGGACTGGTATCAGCCCATATAAATCATGGAAAAAAGAAGGTTTTGAATAACATTTATAAAATACCACAAGCACATTTGATTAGTCAAAAATGTTCATTTAGGAGGCGCTGTTCGATTTTACACCGAATAAAAGAAAAAAAAAAAAAAAAAACATTCGAACTTTTTGGCTTTCGACTTCTATAGGAGGAAGGCAAATCAATAATCAAGCAAGTAAACACTATATATAGTTAATTATATACTGTATTGTGGTACTATATAATACATGCCATTCAAAAGATGATCGAAGGAGGGAGAATGAGATGTGGAGGTATTTTGCTAAAGGTTCTTCTGCACCAGTCTTGAAAGGCTTTTCGAAGATCTGGACAGTTCTCACCGTCCTTCAAGAAACATCTATACCACGCCAACAACAAACTCCGTTGATTTTTTGGCGCAAGTTCTAATATTGCTCTCTCAATGTTTTCTTCCACCACTTCGGGATCAAATGATTCAAGTTTTAGTAAGCGAGAGTAGTCATCAACTAGTGGCTGAAACCATGTCTGCAATAGTAGCCGACGGGTGCCCTTTGCTGGAAAGATTTCCCCATTTCCTAACCAACAAGCAATCGTGTTGTTATGCAGCTAACAAAATGGCGAGAGCGCGTCCTGGTTTTTGTGTGCAGGTTTGCAAGTTCTTGTTGGTTGGCCCACATCAATGCAACTCCTCAGCTGCTTGTCTATCTGCCAGAATGTCAAGCAACCATCTAGAGATATTTTTTTCATCCACTGGGGGATCGTACCACTCTGCGCTGTGATTTTCGGACATCTTAAATAGAACCGGCAATGAATTTAAACAGCTTTGACATGAGGATAATAAATTTTTGTTGCATGTTTTAGCAAAATCCACATCACTAAGAAGACTGTTGTTTACTCTTAAAAGTTTCATCACCAACGATTTCCCCTCACGTCGACCTTCATCTCCCTTGGTCTTAAGAACCACCTCCATGATTTGGGCAAGTGTAGACGGACAGGACGCGTCCGAACCTACAACCCACTGGACAACACCCCTCAAGGAATGCACAACCTGCTGGACATCCCCCAAGTATTCATGTACGCATGTCTCGATAAAGAGTAATTCAAGAACCTGCAAATCAAAAATGTAATATCTACTTGACATGAGGATAATATGAATCACTAGCAAGAACACGATTACCGAACGCATAAAGAAAGCAAACTTAGCGTAGCATCATAATACTCACACTCAACAACTGAACCTCGAACCCAAATGCCGAAGGATCCGGTGTCAACAAAAACGGGCGAACTAAACAAGCAATAACAAGCACGGAATCCATAACCTTTGCTTGTGAAGAGTATTCTTTTCTTTTATTCATGCAACTCCTGAATCTTACGAAACCGATAAACAAAGAAAGAAGCAGAATCAAAACAACAGTGCGTATTGATTGATAGAACCTTAACAATGGTATGACAGGACTCACTGCATATTTTAAAAGTGGGAACATAGTGGATAGATCTTTGTTTAATAATGGGATGATGTATACAAATACTAGAATACATATCTCTGTAGCTGAAAATTTTGGAGTATTTTCCGAGGCAGTAGTATATTCACATAAAAAGGTTGCCTTACGGTACTTTGACGCGAACAAGTTAGTGTATTGTAGGGTTTTAGGTGAAAGAAATTGGATTTTGTGTTTCTGGCCGGTACTTAGAAGAGGATTAGGGATAGAGCAAGATACACTGATCAGAGATGATGTGAGATTGGCATGGGGTGCTGACAAAAGGGGTTTGGGTTTTCTAAAGGTTTTCTGCTGAAAAGGATGGATTGGAGCAAGACGGAGCAGATGAACGCAACGAGAAGAAGAAGCCATAGGCTTGCTGCTCACTTGGATGCCTAAAAGTTTTGTTTGTGGTCTTATATGGTAGAGAGCCGATGAGCAAGCGAGCGGCGGTGGAAATGCAGTTGCTATATAGATAGATAGGGATTGCTAGAAAAGCACTTTGTAACAAATTTTTAACAAATTACTTTGAAAAACCGTTGTTATTTTTCCTGGCGAGATCGGGGTATACCCCGATTAATTGGAGTATACAAAATTTAAATCCATCCAAACTAGTGTGTTAAGGGGTGTCTAAAAGTTGTTAAAATACCAAATTGTCCCTACTATTGAATAAAACAACCATGCCGACTAAAACATATTCAAAAAGTTTTCAAAATCTTTCTTCAAAACTCTAACTATACACGATAATATCAAAAAAAAAAAAACACACACACACACACACACGAAGAATCAAAACGAATCAAAAGTCGGCAGGGTATTTTTTTGTCGACCTTGCCAACTAGTATTAGTCGTTATCTTCCTAGGTTGAACATTGTGACGACTTTTCATCTCTCAAATTAGTATTTACAGGTCGTTACGATATATCGGATCAATGGTTGATTTCAGATATTGCAGCATAATTGTATCAGAAAATAATAGAGGCACGTATAATATACGTTGTCCTAAAGACAATATCACATGCTTCTTCTTTGAACAGAGAGATGTTATAGCTTCACCGACGAGTTGCCTCCAAGATACAACTTAAGTTAGCGTTCCTCATTGTAGCATACAAGAGAACGCCCTAAGAACTTGGCAGTGATTAACGTAACTCAAAACAGAGAAAAACTCAATAGTAAAATAGTTTACAGAAAACAGAGGAACGGAAGAAGTAGAGTTGTTTCTCTGCGTATCAAAATAAGCTGAAGACTACTCTCTTATATAGTGTTCAAAACGTTAGAAACAAGAGGAGAAAGACCCATTACAGAAAAAAGACTGAAAAGATTCTCACGCTTATTGGTTATGTCTAGTGAAAAATAGTGGAAGGTTTTTTCTTTTATGAGAAAACAACTTTTGCTTTTGTCAAAAAAACAGTAAGGCTTTTGTCAGTGATTGAAAAAGCATGTCAAGATTCTCACGCGTGTGAAAACGGTTGCACATGCGGGAGAATAATCTGAGTGAAATACACGTTTGAAATTCCAAACTTGAACCTGCACTACACCCACATCCCCGCCTGAGTCCGGCACGCACGACTGGACGGATGACGGCGTGCGTGCTTTGCTGTGAAGCACCGCGCCTACGGGAAAGACAACTTTGCCCTAGTCTAGGTCTTCTCCCTCATAAAAAAGTGTGTATACCCAAAAGGCCATGTCCTTTAGCCAAATTTCAGGGTATTTAAGTCTAACAACTCTTAATATTTTAGTTTATATGGGAATAATGTTTCATCAATCCAAATGAAAAAACATCTAGTGGGCAATAGGTCTAGGGATCAAATCATGGTCCATGCACTTTTGGTTTTAAAAACAAAACCCGTCTTTTTTCCTAACATGTTAAACCGGGCTTCTCCTTTTCCCCCTTTAATTATTTTCCTCTCTCTCCATGTGGGCTGGAAATTTTAAACAGTAATAAAAAATTAACGTATTTCTTAAACCCTAACAACCATTCAACACTCTTTTCCCTTGATTTCTGATTTATATTCCTATTTCAATACTTTAATCCTAACCATAAACCTTAGTGTTGTTTTTTTAATGGTGGCTACAATTTGATATCTCATTTAGAGAAAATTTAATCATATTATCGGTTCATCCAACAATTTTTTTTTATGAGGTACATGCATTAACACATTTTCGACAATATAGCTGAAAGGATACTTTCCATATTCGTTTCCATTTAGACTCCTTTTATGTTGAAACAGTTTCTTGGTATGAAACTTGCTTCGGTTTTTATGGATATTCATTGCATTGCAATCATGGGCGCAGTAACTAGAGTATTCGGATATAAGTAATTTAGATATACTTTTACTCCTTTTATGTACCATTATGGCTTCAAAGAATGCTTACAGTAAACTCTACGAGTTTCTCGTTTATTTTTTTAGATGATAAAATGTCTCTCTTCCCATATGATGGAAAACTAACCCATTTGGATCATACGGTATGATTGTTATTTTCACATGGTTCAAGGCATTTTTCTCAACTATAATCTTGCTTAGAAGTTGTTTCTTAGTTTCCTCAACTTTATGAGTAATCTTCTTCGAGGAACTAGAAAAACTTTCAGAGATATTACAATCTTTTACAGTTTTTGGAATACTTCCAACTCTCGTTTTTGTTACAGTTTTATGTATACTGACAACTCCTGTTTTTGGAGATTTTGGTTATGTTCAAGATTCAACAACTGAAATGCTCCATTTGTTGTATCAAGTTCTTTGAAATAAATACTAGTTACATCTTGAATCCATTGATTTTCATCCAGAAACTTTGACAATCGTTTATTCCGTGAACCTGAGATACGTATGACATTCATCAATTTTCCAAAATTCATTGGAATTAAGGGATTCATCAAAATATTAATTTGTGTCTTCTGAAAATGAGAGGTGTAATACTCGTTCCATTTTCAAGGGAAATTTTGTCTTTTGTTAAAAGGATAATTTTTGTATTTTGTTTTGACAAACCTTACCATGTATCCTTGGATATATTTTTTTTTGACAAACCTTACAACTGCTATTTTTGTCAACAAAATGCAAATAAATGGTGGCAACTCTATTTTTATAAAAAAGATATAAAAATAATTGACCATTTCGTTTTTGTGTTGTAAGGATGCACATGACATCTGGTATTACTCTATGAATGCTTTCAGAATAGCTTGGATATGCCTCATGTTCTACTTAAACAGTTTGAAGCTTAAAATTATGTTAAACTCAGTGGCAGGTCCAATGAAATACGAGAAAATATGCAATTTACTATAACACGATAGTTATGTAAGGAGAAACATGGGACAACATTTACAATTGGATCTAGGCATAAAATTGTTGATGAGGTTGTTGTGATGGTTAATCAAATTTTTGTACTCCATTGTCTACCATGAGTGCTTTTAGAGAAATTTATGTAAGAATGATCTTATTCAATTTGGAAATAATGTTTTATACTCCATGTAATTTTGTAAGGCTCTTCTCCCTAGATTGTTTATCATTTTTTCATCAATACAACCTTCTTATTTGAGCAATCCTCATGGAAATCCAAAGGATCGTGTCAAGCCTCATAAAAGGACAACGTTTCCATCAACCAAAATTGACGCACAAAATCGGTTGTCAGTTCACATTTCTTAAGTTTCATTTTTTCCTTCCAATTTTAGCACTCAACTGTAGTTAATAAATCAACCATAGTTACTCCTTAAATAAACTTAGAATATAGAATGTTCAACCAACCTGGGTTTAATCTTCTCTGTACAGTAGTATAATTTTGATCATGATTAATGAATTAAGACCTAGTAGTAGAAACCCCATCATCATTCAAACATCCAAAAAATTATTCCATCCATCTAATTCAATCATCCTCAATTATCACAGCAAACAAAACCCGATCCTTTCATCATCTTCGATTCAGATTCAAACAAAAAATAAACAATTAAATCTCGAAACCCAGCTCTTAAAACCCATCATTTTGACTTTTAAACTCCCTTTGAGAAAAACAAGAATTGTTAAGAATAGAACTGAAAAAGAGGATAAGCAAAGCCATGGAAAGTATGTAGGTCGCAGTAGTCGGGGATCATAGCCCTTAACAACACGTACCTTTGAGCCATCGAAGACTGGTGGCGCGTTTATGGAGATAAAATTTCTGTCCATAGAGTCAGATCGGTACAAACACAGACTTGTGAGGTCTTAAACGTGCTTGCCTGCTCTGAAACCAATTAAAAAAAAGGGGGTCTAACAACCTCACCCAATATTTCGCTTAACAATTTATATTGACTAGCTCCAATATACTTTCAAGAGAATCAACTAGACAGTTAGACTCAATCTTAAGAAAGATATATCAAAGAGTTAATATTTGTATCTCTCAATTCAGTTCTGTAATCATCAAACAGAAATCTGCGAGCCCGATTGAATATAAGAGATAAAACTTGAACGGTACCAAAGACCAATGTTCAAGGATCAATCAATTTCAATCAACAAATAAAGGTTGGATTTAACAATTGATCGATTCAATGCACAACTTGTGATACTTCAATTATATAACAAAATATAATGCAGAAAAGAAATAACACAGACACCGGAAGTTTTGTTAACGAGGAAACCGCAAATGCAGAAAAACCCCGGGACCTAGTCCAGTTTTGAACACCACACTGTATTAAGCCGCTACATACCCTTACCTACTACAAACTAACTTCGGTCTGGACTGTAATTGAACCGCAATCAATCTCACACTGATTCAAGGTACAGTTGCGTTCCTTACGCCTCTGAATTTCCCAGCAGGATACTACGCACTTGATTCCCTTTGCTGATCTCACCCACAACTAAGAGTTCCTACGACCAAAAGTTGAAGAATTGAAAAACAAATCTGTCTCACACAGAAAAATCTATAGGAATAGATAAATCTGTCTCCCACATAAATACATACGAGTTTTTGTTCCGTGTTTTGATAATCAAGGTAAACAGTAACCAGTCGATAACCCGTACTTATATTCCCGAAGAACATCCTATAATTATAAATCACCTCACAATAATCTTAATCGATTAACGAAACAAGATATTTCGGAATCACAAACGATGATACGAAGATTTTTGTGACTTCTTTTATATCTTGCCTAACAGAGATATAAATCTCAAGCCAATCTTATGATTGTACTTATCACGATAGAAACAGCAAGATCAAATCACGCAACTACAGAGAAAATAGTTGGGTCTGGCTTCACAATCCCAATGAAGTCTTCAAGTCGTTAACCTACATGTTTCGTGAAAAACCTAAGGTTAAAGAAGAATTGACTCTAGTTGCAACTAATATCACACAAGAGGTGTGGGTATTAGGTTTTCCAGTTGCTAGAGTTCTCCTTTATATACATTTCAAATCAGAATTTTCAATCAATGTTAGCTTAGTAACAAAGCAATCAATATTCACCATTATATGAAAACCTGATTAGATTCAAGATAATATCTTTCAACCATTAGATCGAAATTAGCTAGTCATACACAAATGAAATGTAACTTCATTTAGGTTTGAGTAACAGTACCTAAACGTGTACACTTAGTTGGTTCAACAATAGTTAACCAATGGTTAGCCATTTGAGCACTTTCATATCAACCTTATTCATCTTCACTACAACTAGTTCAAATGAATTCCAAAGAACTAGTTATAGAGTTCTTCAATTTCTTAGATCTTATAGAAGTATACAAGACACAATCGAAGAAAAATCGGTTTGATTCACTTGAATCGATTCATGAACATTATAGCCACGGTTTCCAAAGATTGCATTCCTTATTATATAAATGTTTGAGTTCATGAACAGATCGATTTTAGAAAGTAACCTATTTAAGTATGCGTACTTAAGCAACCCGATTTGAGTTTGTTTTGGTTTCCAAACTCAGCAGAAATTCACGGGTGTGAACTTCTTCTCCAGTATGTGTACAGGTACGCATACTTAGGTAAACGGATTGAGTTGGATTTGATTTCCAAACTCAGCATACATTCACAGTCGTGAACTTCCGCTAGTATGCGTATGGGTACGCATACTTACCAAGTCTCCATCAACCATTAGTACAAATAAAAGTATGCATACATTAGGTTCCCGGTTTTTTGGAATTATACACTAATGTGGGAACACACTATGTTTATATCCAAAGATGGTTACATGTACTAAAATCTCATTTCAATCATTGAAACTTTCTTAGAGGATGTTATATAGTGTCACACAAACTATTTTTCATCAAAGCGATTTTCAAGTTATTGAAATATCAATATGACTTTCGTCACGAGTAAAGATGAACTTGGCTAAAACGAAAGCTTACCAACACATATTTTGAGAAATAGATAAGCGAGATAAACTCGGCTCGAAATAGCAAATGTGTATAATCGAAGTCTATATAGAAATACGACTTTTGTCTCAAAAATAGATAGACTTTTGAGTGATAGATAAGTTCAAGTCTCCACATTCCTTTTGTCGATGATTCCACCAGTTCCTTGAGTAGTTCTTCGTCTTCATATGATGAACATCGTGGAGTCTAGAGCTCAACTGCACTTTACTATCCTAATTCGATACTTAGCTATAAGTAGACTAGAAATTAAGACTTATAGTTTTGGCAACTAAACTTGACAAATAAGCTTGAGATAGCAATGCTTTCGAGTTCGACCGAGCAGTGCTCTAACATATTCTAAGTAATACCGTGTTGTATTGTTGATGTTCTTGAATCAAAAATAACAAGTCACTAACCGGTGATCAAGGTTTCAATCGCCCTCAAATTGAACAGAAACTCGCCCCAAATGGCGAAGAAAAATCACTCCAAATAGCGAAGAAATATGTCAAATGACATAAAAAAAAATGAAAGGTCTGTATACTCCACCATTATTCTTCAAAATTTCAATATTTTGTATTTTTTGAAAAATCTTTTTGTTGACTTGAAGACCATAGACCCGACTGTTACAAATGTCTATGTCTAAAGTCATTTTCTCCAAAGAGTTTAAGGGTAATAGCGGAAACATAATTTGTATTCCTTCATACAAACTAGGGACTGGTAAATATTTTTTCGGAAAAAGGCATAGCCTCAAATTTTCACTAATAACCAATTCAAGATGGATTCATTAAAGAATTAACAAGGGTTACATTACAATTATCAAAGTATTAAAATCTCCGCCAATTTTTGTCAACCATTCATATTACACCAACCTTATAACTGAGACTAATCTTTCATGAGACGCATTCATATAAAGAGGCCAAAGTCGTTCTGTTTTGTTGAAGAATAAACCAAGATACTATGAAGAAGACAGAAGGGATAAACAAGTGTTGTTGATCCAATGTGGTTGGATCAACTGGTACAGTTGACATGAAGTGAATGGATAAACAAGCGTTGTTGATCCATGGTACGGTATTTAGAAGTTTGCTTGGGTTGCAAGTATTGCTTGTTTTAGAGTTTGTTTACGTGAGAATATTCTAGTAGAGTCTTTGTTAGAGTTTGATTAAGTTAGGAAAGTGTATTTTGCTTGAGAGTCAAGTTTGTTAATCATATAAATAGGTTGTTGAGCCATGAGTCGAAACATATCATTTGAAGAGAGTTTGTTTGAGTTTTAGTTTGTGTGTGTTTTCATTAAGTCTTTGTCTGGTATCAGAGCAAGGTGAGAGGAAGAGAGAGGAGAAGGAGAAGGAGAAAGAGTTAGAGAATTTTTTTCATTAAGGAGAAGAAGTTGTGCGAAGTTCTGATGTTTTCTAAAAATTAGAGTTTATTAACTTTGGTTAGGGTTTTGAGCAAACAAAGAAAATTTGGTGGTTTCTGCTAATTGTCTGAGAAAAAGAAGGAATGAGTAGCTGTTGTAGTTAAGCAGAAAACTAATCATACACTCTGAAAATTAGCATCGTGATGGTTTCTCTTTCTCCCTGGCTTTCTCTGTTATTACTCGCTTGTAATTGGTTACTGGAGCGAGTGGTCACACTTTCCTAGCTAGCTGACTCCTTCGTCAACACGTCAAGATTTAAGTTAATCCTCCATGTTCCACTTCTCATACTCGATGACTCTAAACGAAATGGTCTTATTTATTTCTTGCAACAGTGCAATTCAACAACATAGTGCTTTTAAAAGTTGACCCAAAATAACAATGGTTTTCCAAAAGTGATTTGGTAAAGGGAAAAATATGGTTTAGTCCAAAATCCCATCCAAATATACTATTTAGTCCTAACTCATTCAACTAGGTACAAATTAGTCCTTTTTTAAGGAAAGTACACAAATAACCTTCCTAGTTTACAATTTAGTCCAAATATTTACAGTTTAGTCCAAAGTGACTCATGATGATGTCACCAGTTTTAAATAATATAAAAAAAAAAATTAAAATCAATTTATCTTTCGAACCGTTTGTCCAAAATTCACAAATTTTATATATTCGGAAAGCTCTTTCCGAAATCTATAAAAATAATACCCATATGACTATATAATTCTCATTTTTTTTAAAAAACTTAGTTTACATTGATGTACAAACATGTACACATCTGCCATAATTATATAAAAGCAATCCACATGCTTTCAAAACTTGCAGCTTCTGCCATGGACTGAAAGGTCAGTAAGGCGCCTCTATCGTCAGAAACGTAACAAGCAAGTTTTTCAACTGGGTAATCAGTAGCAAGGATGGAAAGAATAGTATTCGCAGTGACAAGAGGAGGCTCCTTCTATGGATCTGCAATAAAAACAAAAACATCAATCCTCGGCAAGTCATATTTTCCTGTGGGATTGCCAGTTGTGGGTGTTTCAAACTTTTCTTTCAGAACAACAAGATCCATGGAACGGTTGATGGGGCAGAGCTTAGGAAGCTGGTCAAGTAGCCAAAAAAGTGCAAACCTCATAACAAATCTTGAATTGTGATCCGACGATAGCGTTTCACCTGTTGATATAAATCCCAGTCTACCATTATCAAATTTGCATGCCGAATTGAAATTTTGAAATAAGTATGCGAGTAATAATTACCAGTAGAAGGATTAAACATTAACCAAAGCTTATTCTTGAATTGCCGATCAACACCTAGAAATCGCACCCAATAAACATGTGTATAATTATGTGCACATTAATCTTCAACATGTGTACAACTATGTATACATCGCACCACACATTGAGAGCTTATAGTTTAATTAAAATAGGAACGCAATAATACTAAAGGTGCAGGAATCTGAATTGCTTTTATATAATTATGTATTTATCAACAAACAAATAGAATAACCAAGATGCAAAATAAAAGAAACAAATAGAAGGGTGGAAATTCTTAAGTAATACCTTTTAAATGTTTCGTTTTGCGTCTCGGATTCGAATTGTGGAACCCAAAAAAGAATTCACACCATCCAGATGAGTATTCATGACCTTTGTTCTCAGCCATTTTTGGAAAAAAAAGAGAATAAATAAATGAATCCACCCTTATTATCCCAATAAATTAATGCAAACATACAATAAAATGAGGTAGGATATCTGCAAGAAATCATAAAGATCGTCACGATACCCATTTCATCACGAGGAAGACCAAGTTTTTCATATGTAAAACTAAAAATAGTCCATGTGGAATATACAAGAAGCCATATAAGTGGTGTACAAGCATATACACCTCTTATAACAAGGACAAAAAAAAGTGCACTTCTACGTACACTGCCTATATCAGGTACGTAAATGCGTAGTGAGCGCATAAATGAAAATCTTGAACCGGAATTAGCACTTACATGCTTAATTCCAAGTCATCATCAATAGTTTAGGTTGTGGTTGTGTTAAATATATAGTTACACAACAAATAGTAACGTGCTTTACCAGGGGAACACAAAGAGCAGAAATAAAGTGACCCTTACGATTCACTAACCTTTCTTGAGCCAGGAAGGAGGAGAAGTGTGTATCTACCGTATGAAAATGCATGGAAACATCAAACTGAATCTTTTAGCGGAAGATCATGTTCAAAAATAGAGAGAGCAGTCAAAATCTCTCCTCTCAGCATAACATCCAAGTAGTTCTCACTTTGACGTGGATCCCAACCTAGCCTCCTACATACAATACCAGTAGCAACCTAGTCAAAATTAATATGTGTACAATCATGTACATATTAAAAATCTACAAGTGTACACTACAAGTGTACAATTATGTATACATTAAGCCTCCCTACTGCTACATTGTTCCATGAAATGAGAAAAATCATCCCTACGAAGATCATGAGCTTCTTCCTCCACCTTTCAACATGTGCACTCATTAACAACATGTGTATGATTATATATACATCAACTATTAAGAGGTGTACAACTATGTGAACATTAAAGATCAACAAACGTACAACTATGTGCACATCAAAAATCAATATGTGTACAATTATGTACACATTAAGAGTCGACAGATGTATAATTATGTACACATTATTCCTCCCTACTAGGCTATTTAGTATAACGGATGCAACTGTATAAACAAATAATGAAAAGCTGTTTTGATAGCCTCCAAGTAACGGTATAACAAAAAAAATGATAACCAACTACTCAATGCTAACTTTGCATATCCTAGTTATCATCAACACAAAGAGAATCTACACACCATATATTTGTGCATGTAATAATTTGACCTGCATTATGTTCCCCTAGTGCATTATCGCGTGCTCAATTCTTATTGCAATGATACAATTAGTCATTTCCAAGTACCATAATGCACTCAGAAGATTTAACATTGACACAAAGGGATGTTATAAACAGGGAAAGGTGCGGTAGATTTTCCAGCGAAAGACGTTACAATGTGGACTCCTGAAGGTTTAAATTTTATTCTCTAACCGATGATTATACAATAGGTATGCAAAAAAGATCAGAAAACAGTATATACTGTGTACAAAATGGCCAAACCTGTATTAAGCTACCGTGAAGCAGATTAACTATTCAAAAAAAAAAAATGAACCTCTTTCAATATTAAACTGAATCAATAAACTGAGAATAATACTTACAGTTCACAACTTGCCACTTATTCCACACCAAATGTCTAATTATCTTACGCTATAAACAAGGATGACATGCATTATTGAATACAAGTTTTCCAAAATGACAAATGCGGGTTTTCAAAGGGTGACGCATTTGCCCGTGTTTTCAAAGTGACATTAATTTACAACACATTATAAGATTTTCAAAAAAAAAATACATCTAACATTCTCATCTTTAAGACAAGTTTCTTTTCCTCCACTAAGAACCAAAAACGCATGTAATAATCATCAAATCAGTGAATCATACAATCTAAGAATATCAATTTTTTACTGAAATAAAGACGAGCAAGACTCCAAGAGTCTTTAAAAGAGGGGAAAGTGGGTCAGTAATAATATCAAACAAATTCATGCATCTATCTAACACATTCCTCAATGCCTTAAAATTTCCTCATGCGAACTCAAATATTCCCTAGCAAAGTTTACTCTTCTCATCTAAGAACCAAAATTCATTTAATAATCATTAAATATATATATATACACACACACACACATGGTTCACATGACAAGCAATAGTTAGATTTAGAAATGAAATTCCACTTACAAATTCAAGTCGAAATGAGTAACTGGCTAGTTGTACGTCTTGTATTTGTCAAGCAGGGGAGGAGGAAGAGCTGCATTTACACCCAGCACTGATATACTTGCTTGAAGTTAGCAACCTTTTTAATCTGTTATTGATGTATGAGTAACTGGCTAGTTGTGTGTCTTGCATTTGTCAAGCAGGGGAGGAGGAAGAGCTTCGTTTACACCCAACACCGATATACTTGCTTGAAGTTAGCAACCTTTTTAATCTGTTATTGATGTAGTTCAGTAATACCGTTAGTAGGGAAACAGAGAACCCTACAAAATGGTGGGATCCCACCAAGTTTCGCATCATAGGCGCTACTCTTCTCTGCTATCTTCTTTGGATTAATGTGTCACATCAAGTTCATCATTCTTGAATGGATTTTTAGGATATCGACGCATTACTGATAAACACAATAAACTGATTATTAAGATCTAAGTGTGAGGAAAGTTATACAAACATAGTAGTGGAAACACATGGATGGCATGTTACATTCGACACGATAAAAAAAAGAGTGCACTTTTATGTGCACCCATCTAACGGGTGTATTTTCTTGTACACACATCAACAACTTCTAGTTTGTATAACTTTCTCAAACTGACAAAAAAGAAAGCTTTGAGCGAAGAGTTTCCGTTAAATTGTGCTCTCAAACCCATGAACCATCTGCAATCATTTAGAATTTTTCATGATGGTTCTAATGTTAACTTGTGCTCTCAAAATTGGATTGCTAACTTTTGAGATCTTCTATGATAACTTAGCTTGTGAATAGTTGGCACCTTTGGCTAGAGAAGTTTGGTTTTCTCTTAGTATCCTGTAACTTTTCTACTAGCAATAATAATTTTATGAGGCCTTAAATCAAACTTGGTTAAATGGAAACTTTGTTCATGTCTTGAGGGTTTTTGGAGTGAATGTTGCGGCTTTAAATGCTACAGTGTGTTGGTAACTTCAGAAAGCTCGCTGCACCAACAGTTTCAAAACTCAAAAGTTAAACCCTCCCAATGAATTTAAAGGAGAAGATTTATCATCTATACAGGGGTATGGGGTAAAACCATGTTTGCGATCAGATTACTACAACTCCTACATCCTAAGTTTCTCACTACAGTTTGACTCCTGCTTATATGACCGTGGCAATCAACTCCTACTCTACTCGAACTACTGCACTCTAAATATCACTTTTGCATTTGTCTAAGCAGACAATAATAGCATATTGCAATTGTTCTTATTTCGGGCTGAGGATCAATGCAAGAAAAACATGGCTTCAAAATCCCTAGAGAAATCACTACTGTAACTCTTTTACTGCAAATGAGAAAGGAAAAAAAAATTACACTTGCTCCATTTTCTAAACATTCTCACAGCATAATTGGATGCGCAATTTCATAACTGATAATCAAAAAAATAAAATAAAATAAAATCAACAAAATTAATCACTCATGAAAATATTTGCAAAAATTGAAAGGAAAAATTCTGCAAGAAAATCAATAAATGGGAAATTGTATTATTAACTCTGATATCAGCATTATTAATAAGAGCATGGATAGTAACCAAATGAATCCCAAGCCTTTTGAACAGAAGAATCATTAACATCACCACTAGCAGACAAATCAAGTTCCACAACAACATCAGCTATTAATCCTTCTTCATTTAATTAATTAATCTCTTCACAAAGAGACTTTAATCAATCGATTCTTCTAGCAGTTGCAACAATTTTACAACCGGCTTTTGCTAGTTACTATATGATGCACTAGTTACCATCACTACTTTTCCTTTTAAATCTCTCCAAGGTTTCTCCTAAATGATTCTCCTTCTTCTCTTCATCACTCCCCATGAAATCGAATCCGAGATAAAATTTTGTCAGAATCTTATGCTGTCGTCTTAACCGGAGTAGATGGAGAGCTCTTTCGAGTTTCGACAAATGAAAACGAAACCGACTATGAAGAAGGATGTTGATGGGTATTTTTGTCATAAAAGAAATGCATTTTGGACTAAATCGTTCCCTAAAGGTCCAGCTCGTTTTGAATTTTGTAAATTTGGACCTCCTAGTACTAGGCTTAAGAGGAGAGGACTAGAGTGTCCAAAGCCCAACAACTTTGAGATTAATCGTTAATTTCTACTTTGGTAAAATTTGTTAGACAGTGCTTTTTTTAGCAATCCCAAACAGGGCCATCTTGGACTGAATCATATTTTTCCCATAACAGGAAGCCTTTTAAGTGCTAACAACTCTAGTTGGCCTATACATAGGCCCTATCTATAGCCAATGCAAATCCACCGCCGCTCGCTTGCTCATCGTCTCTAAGACCACAAACAAAACTTTTAGGTATCCAAGTGAGCAGCAAGCGCTATGGCTTCTTCTTCTTCTTGCGTTCATCTGTTCCGTCTTGCTCCAATACATTCTTATCAACAGCAATCCATTAGAAAACTCAAACCCCTTTTGTCATCACCCCATGCCAATCTCACATCATCTCTGATCAGCGCTTCCCCAATTCCTCTTCGAATAACCGGCCAGAAACACAAACTCCAATTTCTTTCACCAAAAACCCTACAATACACTAACTTGTTCGTGTCAAAGAATACAATCCGTAAGGCAACCTTTTTATGTGAATATACCACTGCTTCGGAAAATACTCCAAAATTTTCAGCTACAGAGATATGTATTCTAGTATTTGTATACGTCATCCCATTCTTAAACAAATATCTATCCACTATGTTCCCACTTATAAAATATGCAGTGAGTCCTGTCATACCATTGTTAAGGTTCTATCAATCAATACACACTGTTGTTTTGATTCTGCTTCTTTCTTTCTTTATTTGGTTCGTGAGATTCGGGAGTTCTGCGAAGAGTTTTAACTACTCTTCACAAGCAAAGGTTATGGATTCCGTGCTTGTTATTGCTTCTTTAGTTCGCCCGTTTCTGTTGGCACCAGATCCTTCGGCATTTGGGTTTAAGGTTCAACTCTTGAGTGTGAGTATTATGATGCTACGCTAAGTTTGCTTTCTTTATGCGTTTGGTAATTGTGTTCTTGCTAGTGATTGATGTGTGCTGACAACTCTATTTGCAAGTTATATATAATGGGTCCCCTTTATTTAGGTCATGCATGAGCAATATGAATCTTATTATCGTGTTTATATATTTTCATGATCTGGGAGTGTTGTATCTTCAAGTTTAAGTTTGTTACAACAACCACGAACTAATGCTCCTCTGATGCAGAAACATTGTAAACATACAGTGTGTTTGTCTAGACTACTTTGCTAGAGAAAAGGGCAAAAGTGACCGTCTCCACCACATCCTCTAAATTTATCATGAACTACCATCAAGCAAATGTTTTCTGCTCAGCACAGTTTCTATGTAATAGCTTCTACTAACTCTTACATTTTTGATTTGCAGGTTCTTGAATTAATTTGTATCCAGACATGCGTACATTCATGTTTAAAATACTTGAGGGCTGTCCAGCGGGTTGTGCGTTCATCTTTAAAATACTTGGGGGGTGTAGTCCAGTGGGTTATAGGTTCGGATTCATCGTGTCCCTCCACACTTGCCCAAATCATGGAGGTGGTTCTTAAGACCAAGGGAGATGAAGGTCGACGTGAGGGGAAATCGTTGGTGCTGAAACTTTTAAGAGCAAACAACAGTCTTCTTAGTGATGTGGATTTCGCTAAAACATGCAACAAAAATATATTATCCTCATGTGAAAGCTGTTTAAATTCATTGCCGGTTCTATTTAAGAAGGTTGAAAATCACAGCAAGGAGTGGTACGACCCCTCAGTGGACGAACAAATATCTCTTGAAACCAACAACCTTTTATGGTTGCTTGACATTCTGGCAGATAGACAAGCAGCTGAGGAGTTTGCATTGATGTGGGCCAACCAACAAGAGCTCGCAAACCTGCACGCAGAAACTAGGACGCGCTCTCGCCATTTTGTTAGCTGCATAACAACACGATTGCTTGTCGGTATAGGAAATGGGGAAATCCTTCCGGGAAAGCGCACCCGTCGGCTACTATTGCAGACATGGTTTCAGCCACTAGTCGATGACTACTCTCGCTTACTAAAACTTGAATCATTTGATCCCGAAGTGGTGGAAGGAAATATTGAGAGGGCAATATTAGAACTTGCGCCAAAAAATCAACGGAGTTTGTTGCTGGCGTGGTATGAGTGTTTCTTGAAGGACGGTGAGAACTGTCCAGATCTTCGAAAAGCCTTTCAAGACTGGTGCAGAAGAACCTTTAGCAAGACACCTCCACATCTCATTCTCCCTCCTTAGATCATTTTTTGAATGACATATATAGTACCAAAGTACAATATGACTATATATAGTGTTTATTTGCTTGATTATTGATTTGCCTTCCTCCTGTAGAAGTGGAAAACCAAAAAGTTGGAATGTTTTTTTCTTATATTTTTTCTTTTTTGAAGCATGAAATGAGGGGCTATTATTGGAGGGTTTGTGATACCCCAAAATTTATCAATTACAACATATTGGAGCGGAGAGTGACAAACATTCTTCAGGTTAGAGTTGCATCCGTGGCGGTTGTTGAAGTCGAAGTCGAAGGTCGAAAAGCCTCCCTCCGATCAATACTTTCCAAAAAAAAAATTGTATTTTGATGGATCCATCGGTATCCATAAGAACTTGATTGAGTGTATGAAGTTGGTATATTCAAGTACTTGGGTCAATATTTTGTGGAGTACTGCCCCAACGATATCTGTGGTGTGTATGCTTAGAACATCTCCAACAATGGTTATAAATAATCCTACGCGGAAGTCTATACCTATAGTAAAAATAGGACTCCATAGTTAAGAAACTATCTCTAAAACAAAATAAAATAATTGAAAAAACCATCAGGGATTTGCCCAGTTGGCCAGAAGCCTGACTCTCAAGTAGGAGGTCAGCGGTTCGAGTCTCCGTTCAATCGTAAATTATACTAACTTTAACATGGGATTAAAAAGGGACGAGTTTGCCCAGTGGGGAGTAAGTCGGTGGCTACGCTGCCAGGGGTAGGACGGGCACATGCAAAAAAAAAGAATTTTTTTTTTAAAATATGACGTGGAGGTACATGTGAGGTGTAAATAAGACTTTTTTTTAACACCTTCATATTTATTTTCCCAGCCCTCCTAGTTTGTAGGATCCAATTATTGAAGATGGATTTATATTAATTGGGGTTTAAAATCTTACGTGTCGCGGAAAACAAAAAATTCGTCCTCTATTAGAGATGCCTTTACCGACCCACTTCCAATTTTCATGTCTTTTTCTTTTCTTTTTGGTAAACAAAACTCATTACATGGCAAATTAGTCGGGCCTTACAGGTCCTTGGAAAACCCTCCCCGTCACATCCTGCGACAATACATCAACCAAAAAACTAGGAGGACTGTGCCACCATACACCCTATAATTTACCGTTTGTAACTTTTGAAGCTAGCACATTAGCTACACAATTACCCTCCCTAAACTGATGTACAAGCACTAAGGAAGTAAAAACATGCGGCAAAACATCGATATCCCTTGGAAGGTTGACAAAAAACCAAGGTCGTTGACACCCTTTTTTTACATAAGGTCATAAGCTAACAGTATAAAAAGAGTCGTTTTCCACAATCAAGATTCTTCCGGTCAACCTCCCAAAAAAAAGAATATTTGCCATCGATGTGGCTTAACTAAAAAAATAACATATGTGTCATGCACCAAAGTAATCTTTTAATCTATATCAGGAATCCCTGAAGCAACCTTCCGAATACATTGGGAAGACTTTGATAGAAGCTAGTACTCCTATATACTACTAATATGTATTTGATTATCTCGCCACCCTTAAGGTGGGGATCCTACTTATAGTTGTATATTGGTGAGTTGTCTGTTGAAGGTTAAGCTCAAACATGGTGATTGAAGAGTTTGTGGCAGAAACTTGGAGATCTTACAAAGTGTGGCAGACTTTGTGTTAGTTATTGCTTGTGGCAGAAGCGTAACAAGAGAAAGATTGTGAGAGAATCTTGAAGAACAAAGAAGTGTGAAGGTTTCGCAACAATAGCGTGACTGGAACAAGAGAAGAAGAAACAATATTAAGGTTGTGAAGAAAAAGAAGTTAATCACCAGGTGGTGATGAGAGGGAGTTGAGTTTGAGACGTCACAAGGTTGTGAGCGTGAAACAAGATTGTAGGCGAGTAAAGTCTACAAGTTGAGTGAAGCAATTCCAGTGTGGATTTGGCTAGAGTTGCGTGAACCAATCCCAGTGGGGATTTGGCTTAGAGAAGTTAAGAAATTCCAGTGTGGAATTTGAGAAGTGAAGACAACAATAGTGGGTTAAACTCCCATGAGTTGTAAACTGAAATGATACCTGTTAATATCAACAAATGAGGTGAGCTGGATCATTACAGTAGTAATAAAGAATAAACAACAGATGATTTTAAGCTACAATGCTCAGTGAAGAAAGTTGAAGATAAGTTATAATGCTCGGTGTTGAGTTAAAGAATTTGGGTTTGTGTAGGGTTAGCAAGTTGTATAGAGCACAATGAGGCATTTCTAGCTTGTTAAGGTTTGTGTTCCGTTGCGATAAAGAAGAAGAACGTGAAAGAAGTTTTTGATTGTTGCTATGGTATGATAGCAGTACGAAGTGAGTTTGATAATGATGACGAAATTCTGGTATGAGAAAAGACAAGAACGTGTTAACGTTTATCAATGGAAGAAGAGGAATAGAAAATGAGAAAAGACAAGGACGTGCAAACGTTTATCAATGTAAGAAGAGGGTTACAGAATTATCGTTGAATGATATATTGGTTTATGGGAGGATGTTAGAAGTTAAAACAAGATATGGTGATTTGGTTCGTGGGTCAACAAGTATTGTTGACACAGTGCATGGATCAAATATAGGATAGATCAAGAGAGAGGAGAGCACAAACGAAAGCAATAAAACGATTACATTGATAATCAGTTTGGTGTACATTCTCTCATGTCTTAACAGCCTACTTATATTCTCACAAACTTGACAATCACTCAAAGTACTTTCCTAATAAAATAAAACTCTAAACAAAGCACATTTTCCTAACATAACACAAACCCTAAATAGAACTCTTCTGGAACTCTCTAGAACCGGCACAACTTGCCTAATGTAGGATCGAGCAAGAGAGAGGAGATCACAAACGAAAGAAATAAAACGATTACATTGATAATCAGTTTGGTGTACATTCTCTCATGGCTTAACATCCTACTTATAGTCTCACAAACTTGACAATCACTCAAAGTACTTTCCTAATAAAATAAAACTCTAAACAAAGCACACTTTTGATAGGTGTTATAAAACACCTAGATTTCATATTTATTGTTTATGCTTTCTTTGTTATTTCTTTTCTAAAATATGTATCTTATGTTCACTTTTGAGTGTTTAGGTACTTTGGAGCCATTTGGAGCAAAAGAAGGAGAAAGTACTCAATTGGAGCAAAAATGGCACAAAGGTCGATTCACGGGAGAGTTACATTTGGAGCCGGCTAATGTTATGCAACAAAGGAAGTGAAGAATGAGTTGTCAGTTCCACAATTGACAGTTGAGCAAGAAAACAAAATAGATAGTTCCCTGGAACTATGCACCCCTTATCTGCCTCACCTGGTTTGTTGCATCCATTCTACTACACAAGCCCTAGAATTCAGTGAGGAATCATTTTCTCATCATTTCTCTTTTCTTTTCCACCTGAAAACCGAGAGAGGATGGAGAATGCAGTTTAGAGAGAATTCATGGGGCGATTGAAACTGAATCTGCTGCAATTGAAGTTAGGTTTGATTTGAATTCGAATTTGGTGTTATGTTAAAGGTTGTTGTTGCCAGAAATGAAGAATTGAAGGTTGGTTGGGGGTTTTGCTGTGTTTACAAAGCAACAAAGAAGCTTGCAGTTCATGGAAGATTAAAGGAAGAATTTAAAGAAGAAATTGAGGTTAATGAATAAGATTGGAGTTGGGTATCAATCGAATTGAGAGTTAAATCCCAGTATTTGTGGGTTGAGCTCAAGGGATCTGGGGTTTGGAATTAATTAAAGAAATTGTTAGGGTTTTTGCTAATTTTTTCTGGTATTGAATTCGAAGATGATAATGATGATAAGAAGATGAGAAGAAGAGCTCAGATCCGTGGTTAGTAAATCTGGTGGATTAGTGGAGAAGGAATTTTGGGTTTGTTAAGAAGATGATGCTTCCGAAGTTTGAGAAGAAACTGAACTGAGTAAATTCTGGTGGTGATATTAAATGAGTCCTTGTGGTGAACTGAAGTTCTGAAGCTGAAATTGTTGGTTTGGTTGATGAGAAGATGGGTTTGAGAAGATGCAGTTGTTGCTATAGGTGTTTTGGTGATTGCATTTCAGAGTGGTTGAAGTGATGAAGCTTTGTGGTGATATCAAGGATTTAGATGAATGTTAGGTGGTCTGCAGTATGAGCTATTGGGTTACAGGGATTTAGAGATGATTAAGCTTCCTAGGTTTGTTGTTGCTTGTTGTTGTTGAGGACTGAGATGTGGCAGTGAAGCCATGGCATTGCAGGTGTTCTGGAACTGAGTTTGAGAGTGGAGTATCTAAACAAGAGAAGGTGGTGTTACTGCTGTTGTTTCAGCTGATAGAAATGGGATGGACCTGATGGTATAAATTGAGTTGTTTTGAGTTAAGTTGCAGGACTGGAATGTGTGGAAGGAACTGAGCTGCAGGTGTTGATTATGGTGGTTTATGATTGGGAGTTACAAAAAAGTATGTGGTGATGTTGTTGCTGCCTAGGAGTGTGATGACTCAGGTTGTGTTGTTGTGTAGTGTTGCTTGAACTGATATTGCAGCTGAGATGAGAATGAGAAGGAAGAGCTGGTGCTTGAAGTTGCAAGTGTTGCAAGTGATGGTGTTGTGTGCTGTTGGTTTAAACTGGAGGTGAGTAGTTTCAGGTGCTGAATGAGAGAGATTAAGAAATTGGTGGGTCTGTGAGAAGTAGAAATTGCAGGCAAGGGTTTATCTGATGAAGTTGCTGGTGTTATGTAGTGGTGGCTATGAGCTGAGAAGAACTGAGATGGAAATAGTTGTGTTGAAGCTTTTACAGGTGATTGAAGCTGAAATTTAAGTTGCAGTGGGTAAGTGGAGTGTTTCTAGCACTTGGCAAGCAGGGAAGAGAAGTGTGTTGCAGTTTGGGCTGTTGACACAGAACAGAAAGAGCTGAAATTGCAGGTGGGAAATGAACTGTACAGGTGATGGCATTACAAGGACGGATGTTGTTGGTGAATGTGTAGAATTATGCAGGCATGAGCTAGTAATGAAGCGGCAGAGATATCCATGGGACTGAATTTGTGATGTATCTAGTGGAGAGTCTAATGAAAGCATCGCAGGTGGTTTTATTTGTGGCAGGAGATGCAAAAGTGCAAGAATTGAACTACAGGAATTGGTTGCAGCTGCAGTTCAAGTGAGTGATTTGAAGCTACAGGTGGAAGTGGTGGTACTGTGATGCTGCTGACAGGATTAAAGATGATGAACTGTGCAAAATTTGGATGGCCAGGTCCAACACTGAAGATGCAGGGCCATCATGGCTGGATGGAGCTATGAAGCAAAATCATTGTGCAGCACAAAGCTTAGGCCAGTGCAATGGCCTTGGCCAAAACCTACTCAGCTAAATCGGCTATGATTCAGTGTCTGACTCGGTATCAATCGGTGTTTGACCCGAGTTAACTCAGTTGACCCGACCGAGTTGACTCGTTGACCGGTGACCGGGCGGATTTTGTCGGTCACCTGAGATGTTTTCCGTCAACTTTTACAGCCAACTTCCGGTCACTTCCCGACCACTTTCCGGCGACATTCTTTTGGACATATTTTCTACATGGGTTTTTCTCACTAATGGGCTTATTGGACCACTTGGACTTCGGGCTTTGAAGACCTAGTTTTGGAAATATGAAAAGCTACAAAAGGAGAAAGTTTCTACAACTTTGGAGATCACGTATTATTCTTGGAGCTTTGGAGATAGGTACAACTAGGGTTTGCTTTCGTATATTTTTCTTCTTCTTCAATTATTTTATGATTATGATGAACTCCATTATTATGAATAACTAAACTCAATTATTGGTTATGGGATTAAAGTTGATTTCTCAAGCATGTTATTTAAATCAATGAATTAGTTTTGTCTCAATATTTTATTGTTTATGTTTCATTATTAATTTTGTTTTATGATTTGAATGCTAGTTTGGTTGAGTCCGGAATAAATTAAATTAGTATTCATCTCTATTGCTAGATTAGGGTTATTATACAAAAAAGTGATAGTTCCTGATTCTAAGTAGCATAGTTCCATTATTACTTGTAGTGATACATCTTTTTAATTGCATATGAATCATAACCTTTGTTAAAATGAATTAGTCCTTTTACACGTTTGTTTGCATTGATTAGTCTTATTTCATAGAACTTATTGCTCTTAGGGAGTTAAACTTAATTGTGCTTTTACACTTTAGGTTGCTTTCTAGGTAGGTTTCACAATAGCATCTTTTAATGTTGTTTGTGATAAAATCGGGAAATAAACGGGATACTCTTGCGATCAAGATATCCTAGGACTTCTATTAGATGAGAGATTAAAATTCCAATTCTAGTCATTGATGAAAATACATGTTTGTGAATGATACTATCCCGTGACCATTATCTTTTCCTTATTGATTATACAAATTATTTTATTGCTTTCGATTACTTTTATTGCTTTGTTTATTTAGATAAAACAAAACCCCCTCTTTGGTTACTAAGAAATTGAAAATTGATAACAACAAAAGCCTCTTTGTGGGAACAAATTCTTTCTTATCACGTACTATATTTATAACTAGTTGAGTGAGAAAGTGAAATTATATTTGCACGGCTGACAATAGGTCAAATTTTGGCGCCGCTGCCGGGGAGGCATACGGCTTGTTATTCAGTTTTTAGTTTGTTGTCATAATTTATGCTTTCATATTTTCTTTTTATTTTTTTTTCTTGTTTCTAACTTGTTTGTGAGAATTTTTTTCAGGTACCTAATCCCTGGCTTCTAAGGATTGGAACTATCCAAGGTGCGGGATATCAACTCGAAGAGGCACAATACTCCAACCAAGTCAAGACACGGCGGGAGAAAAAGAGCTAGAGGTGGAAGAAGAGTTACAACTAGGAGAAGAACAAGAGGTTCCACTAGGTGAAGAATAAGAAGAAGAAGCAATGGGTGATGCAAATCGTACACTCAAGGACTTGGCTTCGTATAGGCTTGATACACAACGGTGGTGTATTGAGACTAACTTAACCTTCGAGATCAAGCCGGGGTTTCTTAGAGAGTTTCCAAAGTTTCATGGCATGGTGAATGAAGATCCAAACAAGCATCTTATGGAATTCATTACCATTTGTCAAGGCTATGCTTCCAGCGGAGACCGAGGCCGATGGTGCAATGTTGAAGGGTTTTCCATTTTCTATGATGGATAGCGCTAAGGATTGTTTGTACTCTTTGCCATCCGGAAGCGTCACTACATGGAACGGGTTAAAGAAACTCTTTCTAGAGAGGTATTTTCCTGCGTCAAAGGCTACTCAAATTCGCAAAGAGATATGTCGGATTAAGAAAAAACTTGGGAGAATCGTTGTATGAATGTTAGGAGTGATACAATAGATTGGTGGAAAGTTATCCACATCATCAATTCAGTAATGCTATGATAATCCAATACTTCTACGAAGGTCTCCAATCAAGTGATAGATATCTTCTTGATGCAGCGGGTGGTGGTGCATTAGTGAACAAGACGGTTGCCCAAGCTACCGAGTTGATTGAAAGCATGAAGTTACGAAGTCGTCATCACACCATGATCAGAGAATGGATAACATGGAGAAAATGATGCAAAAGATGACTGCGGTTATTTTACCTTCATATGGTGAAGAGTTGGAGCAAGCTAGTGCGGTCTTTCCAAATCAACAAAGACGGTATGATCCCTATTCCAACACTTACAATCCGGGATGGAGAGATCACCCCAACTTTAGATATGCAAACAAGCAAGGAGCGAACAACCAACTTTCAACCATTCGGGTGGATTTCAACCACAACAACAACAATTCCAGCCGCAACCTCAACAATTTCAGCAACCACAACAATCGATGCAAAATCAAGGTTCCGATATCGATACAAAGCTTTAAACTTTTATGCAAGGAATTTCTACCATGTTTAAAGATAGTCAACAAGAAACTAAGAGTGCTATCAAGGAGTTGCATACACAAATGGGCTCCATGGAGATTGATATAAACAAGTTGAAGGCACAAAATAGTGGGAAACTCCCTTCTCAACCTATCAACCCAAAAGAGGGTGTTAATGCTATTACGTTGAGAAGTGGTACACAACTTGTGCAACCCGAAGTTACTGATTCGGGCAAGGTGGAAACACCAAAGGAACCTTTTTGGAGGAGAAGTGATGAATTCCCCAAACACTGAGGTACCTATTCCTAACTCTAAAACTCCGGTTTCTACTTATGTTCCTCCTTTACCTTTCCTCGCAGATTTGCAAGTTCCAAGAAGGCGGAACTAGAAAAAGATTTTAGACGTTCTAAAGATTCATGTGAACATACCACTCATTGATGCTATCAAGCAAGTTCCCAAGTATGCGAAAGTGTTGAAGGACTTGTGTACCAATAAGCAAAGCTCAAAGGTAATGAAGTGCTAAGTGTGGGGGAGAATGCTTCGGCAATCTTACAACACAAACTCCCACTTGTAAGGATCCCGGTAGCTTTGACATTCCAGTCACAATTGGTAACACCACATTTAACAAAGCTATGTTGGATTTAGGTGCATCCGTTAATGTTATGCCTGCATCTATGTACAATTCACTTGAGTTAGGTCCTCTTAAAAAGGCTGGAATTGTATTGCAATTAGCCGATCGCTCTAATGTTACCCAATGGGTATTGTTGAGGATGTTCTTGTGCAGGTTAATCAACTTGTATTTCCAGCTGACTTTTGCGTGTTAGAGATGAATGAAGGTCACCGGACTCGTCTCTTCCATTGTACTTGGGCGTCCCTTCATGAAAACGGCGAAAACCATTATTGATGTGGACAAGGGAACGCTAACTATGGAGTTTGATGGAGAAACAATACGTTTCAACATTTTCGAGACGATGAGATATCCTAGTGATGTACACTCTTGTTTCTTCATTGATGTTATGGATACATTGGTACAACAAGTATTTGAATTGAATAGTGATGATGCTTTGGAAACCGTTTTAACTACATCCATGGATAATGGTGTAGAGTGTGGTAATGAAGTCAAGGAAGCACTTGGTGATCTTAATTCACTACAAGGATGCCCGGAAACTCATAATATCTCTTTTATTTCTTTACCATGAAGTGATGAAAAGCTTGTACCTTCCATTGTTAAATCTCCAAAGTTAGAATTGAAACCTCTTCCCGATCACCTAAAGTACTTGTACTTGGGTGACAAGGAAGATTTACCTGTTATTGTTTCTAACAAGCTTAGTGAATTACAGGAGCAAAAACTTCTAAGGGTGCTAAGGAAGTAAAAGACGGCCATAGGATGGACAATTGCTGATATCAAGGGTATAAGCTCTACCGTGTGTATGCACAAAATCCGTTTGGAGGACGATGCAAAGCCTACAAGGGAAGCGCAACGTCGTTTGAACCCTCCCATGATGGAAGTTGTGAAAAAGGAGATACTAAAGCTTTTGGACGTGGGTGTTATCTACCCCATATCCGATAGCAAGTGGGTGAGCCCGGTACAAGTAGTACCAAAGAAATCAGGTGTCCCAACTCGTGTGCAAACCGGTTGGAGGGTTTGTATTGATTACAGGAAATTAAATGCCACCACTAGGAAGGATCATTTTCCATTGCTTTTTATTGATCAAATGCTTGAACGTTTAGCTGGGCATTCTTATTATTGCTTCCTTGATGGTTATTCAGGTTATAATCAGATTATGATAGCGCCGGAGGATCAAGAGAAAACCACTTTCACTTGTCCTTTTGGTACTTTTGCTTATAGAAAGATGCCTTTTGGCTTGTGCAATGCTCCAGCTACCTTTCAAAGGTGTATGGTAAGTATCTTCTCGGAATATGTTGAAAACATAATCGAAGTGTTTATGGATGACTTTAATGTCTTTGGTGATTCATTTGACCTTTGCTTACATAAATTTTTATTAATCCTTGAACGATGTGTTGAAACAAATCTTGTGCTAAATTGGGAGAAGTGCCATTTCATGGTAACTCATGGCATAGTTTTAGGCCATATAATATCTTCTAAAGGCTTGGAAGTCGATAAATCTAAAATAGACCTTATTCGTGCTCTAACCCCTCCCACTACGGTGAGGGAGATACGCTCTTTTCTTGGTCATGCAGGTTTTTATCGTAGGTTTATCAAAGACTTTTCCAAGATAGCATCACCACTTTGCAACTTATTGCAAAAAGATGTGGTTTTTAACTTTGATGAAAAGTGTATGGCGGCATTCAATCGTTTGAAAGAACTTTTGATTTCAGCCCCTATCATTAAACCACCGGATTGGAGCAAGCCTTTTGAGCTCATGTATGATGCAAGTGACTTTGCGGTTGGTGCGGTGCTTGGGAAACGTGTGGGGAAGATACCTCATGCCATCTATTATGCTTCTAGAACGTTAAATGATTCCCAACAAAACTACACAACCACTGAAAAAGAGTTCTTAGCTATTGTTTTTGCTTTGGAAAAGTTTCGCTCTTATATAATTGGTACAAAAGTTGTTGTCTTTTCTGATCATGCAGCACTTAGATACTTGCTAATGAAGAAAGAGGCGAAACCGAGGCTTATAAGATGGATCTTACTCTTGCAAGAGTTTGATATTGAAATCAAAGACAAGAAAGGAATTGAGAACACCGTTGCGGATCATTTGAGTCGTATTGTTGTGGACAAGGAAGCTATCCCATTGCGTGAAAGTTTCCCGGATGAGCAACTATTCTCAATCGCCTTTGGAGAACCATGGTATGCCGATATTGTCAACTACTTGGTGTCTAAACAAATCCCAAAGAACTTGTCTCGTGCTGAGAGGGACAAACTTAAGAGGTTAGGGAACCAATATATATGGGATGATCCATACTTATGGAAACAAGGTAGTGACCAAATGTTACGAAGGTGCGTTCCCGAATCCGAATTTAATTCTATCTTGTCTTTTTGTCATTCCTATGCTTGCGGAGGACATTTTGGGAGTAAGAGAACCGCTTACAAGGTACTTGAAAGCGGTTTCTATTGGACAACCTTGTTTAAAGATGCATATACATTTTGTACAACTTGTGATAGGTGCCAAAGAACAGGCAATCTAGGTTCCCGAAATCAAATGCCACAAACTTTTATTCAATTTATTGAAGTTTTTGATGTATGGGGTATTGATTTTATGGGTCCTTTTGTCAACTCGCATGGGAATTTTTATATCTTACTTGTTGTTGATTATGTCTCGAAATGGGTGGAAGCTAAGGCCACCCCGACTAATGACTCTAAAGTGGTTTCAGTTTTTTGCAAGCTAATATCTTTGCAAGGTTTGGAATTCCAAGAGACATAATTAGCGATGGGGGTTCTCACTTCAAAAACAGGATCTTACAAACCTTGTTGAAGAAGTACAATGTGTCGCACAAGATTGCAACACCTTATCATCCCCAAACAAATGGACAAGCCGAGGTTTCCAACCGAGAGGTGAAATTCATTCTAGAGAAGACGATGAACCCAACAAGAAAAGATTGGAGCATGCGACTTAATGATGCTTTGTGGGCTTATAGAACCGCATACAAGACATTTATAGGGATGTCTCCCTTTAGGCTTGTGTATGGTAAACCTTGTCATTTACCCGTTGAAATTGAGCATAAGGCGTTTTGGGCTATTAAGCAATGCAATATGGAGATGGATGGGGCTGGAAAGCAAAGGAAGTTACAAATCCAAGAGCTAGAGGAGCATCGCAATGATGCATTTGAAAGCTCACGCATTTATAAGGAAAAGACGAAAGCATTTCATGATAACATGATTTCTAGAAAACAATTTTGCATTGGGAAGAAAGTGCTTTTGTTTAATTCTCACTTGCATTTATTTCCGCGTAAATTAAGGTCACGTTGGATCGGACCTTTTATTGTTACTAATGTGTTTTCTCATGGTGTAGGAAATTCGTAGCATAGCTACAGGCAAGGAACTTAAAGTTAATGGGAACCGTTTGAAACCATACTATGAGAATTTCACTTCCGAAGTGGTGGAAGGAGCTAATTTTGTGGATGCACTCCCTCTGGAGGAGTCATAGAAAGCAAGGAGATAGTCGGGCTGACGATTTTAAACCAAGCGCTAAATGGGAGGCAGCCCATAGGATGAGTATTTCTTGTCTTGTTTTTAGCTTTTTATTGTCTTGCATTTACTTTTTCTGATTTCTTGTCACATTATCATGTTAGAATTTCCCACCTTGACTTACTTTGGATGACTCAATTTACATTGAGGACAATGTAAAGTTTAAGTGTGGGGGAGTGGTTAAGCATTTGCATTGCAAAATTTTCAAAATTTTTCAACTTTTTTGTAAAATAGTGAATAAGAAAACTCCAACTTGTAGTTAGTTTAGAGTCACATAGTATACATTCGTTAAGATTACATCGAGATTCTCATAAGAGTGACTGAACTTAGAGATGACAGAGAACATGATCGGGTTTCTTACTTGTATGAGAGTTAAAGTTGGATTTAACCATGCCAGTGGAAATAAGGTGCATACTGAATTCGGTATTAGATTAGTGGTCCCCTATAGTGGAGACTACCAATGTTACATCATGAGAGGCACCGACCTTCAATTCTTTGTACCTGCCTAAATTTGTGCTTTTAGAGTGTGTGTCACCGTACGTAAACTCCGGGTAGAATGGTGAGCTACCCAACCTCCCACCAATAGAAGCATTATTTTGATCTCTTGAGTGCTATTTTATCAATCATGAATGGTGACATCGAATTGCTAACTTATATACCACTTGTAATCTTGTTCGCAGTTAGCACCATCCACTTTATCTCTCTCTACACCAAAAGGTCCATAGAAACACTATCATCATCAACAAGAGGAGCATCACAAATTCGAAGGAAAGTTGAAGACGTTTAAGGTTTACAAGCAACAGTACAGAAATGAGAAGATTGCAGATTCAAGTAAAGCAACAAGACAAGGAGCGAAATTTTTACAAGTTGAAGACTATTGTACAAGAATGAAGATTATTAAGATGAGAATTCAAGAAGTTTGTGATATCGAGACATACAAGTTATCGAGCAGTAAAGTACTTACACCATGGCCTTTGTACTTGCATTTTTATTTTTATCTTTATTTTGTATTTGTATTATTTTCTCTCGTCACAAAAAAAAAATTGAGACATGGTTACCATTATGCTAGGTCTCTTATAAAAAAAAGTGAAAAAAAAAAAGAAAAAAAGAAAAAGAGAAAAGAGACAAGAGAAATTTTGTTAGGTCCATCATTAGTTTTAATTTTTTTTTTTGTTTGTTTTCATTTTGTATTTACTTTATTTATCTTGCATCTTACAAAAAAAATAAATTATTGCATCATATTTTGGTTTGTTTAGTTCGTTTTTGGTTTTGTATTCATTCAATAAAGCCAATGGAAGAAGGAATATTTATAATGGAGTTTCAAGCAACAAGGAATTAAAGGAAAGAATCACATTGTCAATATTCTACGAAGTTCAAGAGTTATCATCACTAGTTGAAGACCGAAGACGAAGATGAAGACACCGATCGAAGACCGAAGACGTTTCTATGGATGTTGTGGGAGTGGTGATAATTGCAAGCCGAACGGATAACGAGGTAAGTAAGCATTTTCCCACCTTCGTTAAGTGGTTGATTTCCTTTCTTAGCGATCGTCAGAAAAAAGGGGTTTTCAAAAATGAATAAAAGATGTGGGTTTTCAAAACAATTCGGAGGGTTTTTGCCTTCCTACCATTCAACATGTCGCAGGATTTTCTCTTCAGTCCTACCTAGACACATGTGTGACCCATAAAAATCTATTTATTATTGAGAGCAATATCATAAAACCCTTTCTTGTGAGGCAGAGTCGAGACTTTTGATCACTCCGAACCCGAATTTCTTTCGAGAAGGGATGGTTATTTCTCTCTCAACTTTTAAGGATGAGATTGTGTTGATATATGTGTCACACTTCTTATGACTAGTGTGCAGAATGTCTATGTCTTCTTAGCGCGTTGGATTCTATATTTACGGAGAACTAGTAAGTTGGAAAAGAAGGTTTTGTGGGTATATCTCTGGTAAACCCTCATGAAATGGAGTTGTATGTATCTTTTAGAATAAGTTTTGTTTAATTTGCTCGAGGACTAGCAAAGTATAAGTGTGGGGGAATTTGATAGGTGTTATAAAACACCTAGATTTCATATCTATTGTTTATGCTTTCTTTGTTATTTCTCTGGAAAATATGTATCTTATGTTCACTTTTGAGTGTTTAGGTACTTTGGAGCCATTTGGAGCAAAAGAAGGAGAAAGTACTCAATTGGAGCAAAAATGGCACAAAGGTCGATTCAAGGGCGAGTTACATTTGGAGCCGGCTAAGGTTATGCAACAAAGGAAGTGAAGAATGAGTTGTCAGTTCCACAATTGACAGTTGAGCAAGAAAACAAAATAGATAGTTCCCTGGAACTAGGCACCCCTTATCTGCCTCACCTGGTTGGTTGCATCCATTCTACTACACAAGCCCTAGAATTCAGTGAGGAATCATTTTCTCATCATTTCTCTTTTCTTTTCCACCTGAAAACCGAGAGAGGATGGCGACTGCAGTTTAGAGAGAATTCATGGGGCGATTGAAACTGAATCTGCTGCAATTGAAGTTAGGTTTGATTTGAATTCGAATTTGGTGTTATGTTAAAGGTTGTTGTTGCCAGAAATGAAGAATTGAAGGTTGGTTGGGGGTTTTGCTGTGTTTACAAAGCAACAAAGAAGCTTGCAGTTCATGGAAGATTAAAGGAATAATTTAAAGAAGAAATTGAGGTTAATGAATAAGATTGGAGTTGGGTATCAATCGAATTGAGAGTTAAATCCCAGTATTTGTGGGTTGAGCTCAAGGGATCTGGGGTTTGGAATTAATTAAAGAAATTGTTAGGGTTTTTGCTAATTTTTTCTGGTATTGAATTCGAAGATGGTAATGATGATAAGAAGATGAGAAGAAGATCTCAGATCCGTGGTTAGTAAATCTGGTGGATTAGTGGAGAAGGAATTTTGGGTTTGTTAAGAAGATGATGCTTCCGAAGTTTGAGAAGAAACTGAACTGAGTAAATTCTGGTGGTGATATTAAATGAGTCCTTGTGGTGAACTGAAGTTCTGAAGCTGAAATTGTTGGTTTGGTTGATGAGCAGATGGGTTTGAGAAGATGCAGTTGTTGCTATAGGTGTTTTGGTGATTGCATTTCAGAGTGGTTGAAGTGATGAAGCTTTGTGGTGATATCAAGGATTTAGATGAATGTTAGGTGGTCCGCAGTATGAGCTATTGGGTTACAGGGATTTAGAGATGATTAAGCTTCCTAGGTTTGTTGTTGCTTGTTGTTGTTGAGGACTGAGATGTGGCAGTGAAGCCATGGCATTGCAGGTGTTCTGGAACTGAGTTTGAGAGTGGAGTCTCCAAGCAAGAGAAGGTGGTGTTGCTGCTGTTGTTTCAGCTGATAGCAATGGGATGGACCTGATGGTATAAATTGAGTTGTTTTGAGTTAAGTTGCAGGACTGGAATGTGTGGAAGGAACTGAGCTGCAGGTGTTGATTATGGTGGTTTATGATTGAGAGTTACAAAAAAGTATGTGGTGATGCTGTTGCTGCCTAGGAGTGTGATGACTCAGGTTGTGTTGTTGGGTAGTGTTGCTTGAACTGATATTGCAGCTGAGATGAGAATGAGAAGGAAGAGCTGGTGCTTGAAGTTGCAAGTGTTGCAAGTGATGGTGTTGTGTGGTGTTGGTTTAAACTGGAGGTGAGTAGTTTCAGGTGCTGAATGAGAGAGATTAAGAAATTGGTGGGTCTGTGAGAAGTAGAAATTGCAGGCAAGGGTTTATCTGATGAAGTTGCTAGTGTTATGTAATGGTGGCTATGAGCTGAGAAGAACTGAGATGGAAATAGTTGTGTTGAAGCTTTTACAGGTGATTGAAGCTGAAATTTAAGTTGCAGTGGGTAAGTGGAGTGTTGCTAGCACTTGGCAAGCAGGGAAGAGAAGTGTGTTGCAGTTTGGGCTGTTGACACAGAACAGAAAGATCTGAAATTGCAGGTGGGAAATGAACTGTACAGGTGATGGCATTACAAGGACGGATGTTGCTGGTGAATGTGTAGAATTATGCAGGCATGAGCTAGTAATGAAGCGGCAGAGATATCCATGGGACTGAAGTTTTGATGTAGCTAGTGGAGAGTCTAATGGACGCATCGCAGGTGGTTTTATTTGTGGAAGGAAATGCAAAAGTGCAAGAATTGAACTACAGGAATTGGTTGCAGCTGCAGTTCAAGTGATTGATTTGAAGCTACAGGTGGAACTGGTGGTGTTATGATTATGATTATGATGAACTCCATTATTATGAGTTACTAAACTCAATTATTGGTTATGGGATAAAAGTTGATTTCTCAAGCATGTTATTTAGATCAATGAATTAGTTTTGTCTCAATATTTTATTGTTTTTGTTTCATTATTAATTTTGTTTTATGATTTGAATGCTAGTTTGGTTGAGTCCGGAATCAATTAGATTAGTCTTCATCTCTATTGCTAGATTAGGGTTATTATACGAAAAAGTGATAATTCCTGATTCTAAGTAGCATAGTGCCATTATTACTTGTAGTGATACATCTTTTTAATTGCATATGAATCATAACCTTTGTTAAAAGAATTAGTGCTTTTACACGTTTGTTTGCATTGATTAGTCTTATTTCATAGAACTTATTGCTCTTAGGGAGTTAAACTTAATTGTGCTTTTACACTTTAGGTTGCTTTCTAGGTAGGTTTCACAGTAGTATCTTTTAATGTTGTTTGTGATAAAATCGGGAAATAAACGGGATAATCTTGCGATCAAGATATCCTAGGACTTCTATTAGATGAGAGATTAAAATTCCAATTCTAGTCATTGATGAAAATACATGTTTGTGAATGATACTATCCCGTGACCAATATCTTTTCCTTATTGATTATTCAAATTATTTTATTGCTTTCGATTACTTTTATTGCTTTGTTTATTTAGATAAAACAAACCCCCCCCCTTTTGGTTACTAAGAAACTGAAAATTGATAACAATAAAAGCCTCTCTGTGGGAACAAATTCTTTCTTATCACGTACTATGTTTATAACTAGTTGAGTGAGAAAGTGAAATTATATTTGCACGACTGACAATTGGTCAACTTTCCTAACATTACACAAACCCAATAGAACTCTTCTAGAACTCTCTAAAACCGGCACAACTTTCCTAATTTAGGAACGAGCAAGAGAGAGGAGAGCACAAACGAAAGCAATAAAACGATTACATTGATAATCAGTTTGGTGTACATTCTTTCATGGCTTAACAGCCTACTTATAGTCTCACAAACTTGACAATCACTCAAAGTACTTTCCTAATAAAATAAAACTTTAAACAAAACACACTTTCCTAACTGTTTATGGGTGAAAATCATTTCTGCTGGTTTTGGTAATTTTGGTGAGTGGGTGAGAAACAAGTCTAAACCTTAAACAAATGTAATGCACAGGAGTACTTTAGATTCGAGAGATCAATCTATACAAATCTGGTCTAAACCAAGAAATGGTCGTTCCGGATTTGCTTCGGTCAAAAAGAGGAGGAGAAGGGTTGGTTTAGGGAGGGAAGGGAAGAGGGTGTTGAGACCAGAACAGTTTTGGAAGAGTAGTACTTGGATTGTATCAGAAGGTGAAAGCTTTGAGAAAGCTAGCAGAGTTGCCTTTCTGAGTGTTGTATTTCTCCCTGACCGAAAAATTGTGTTTTGGTGGAAATAGGTGACACCTATTTATACAAGTCCAAGTGAAACGTACTCTGGCCTCGTAAGAAAAGAAACGGATGAGTTAAATGGGAAGAGGTGGTAACGCCTGGTATTGATGGAATTGATGTTCCATAATGGAACAGTGTTTCACCATTACTTCCTGCATTTACTAACCATTTCATTCTTAATACACCGCCTTGAAACGGGCATTTGTGTATGCTGCACGCTGTAAACCGCCAAACCAAAACCCTAAAGAACATCCCCAAGTTTGTGACATGTATTGATGTCTCGAGTGTTTTCGTGGAAAACATGTAGCATGTCACTGGTGTTTGATAAGATGAGCTTGAGAGACATGTCGGCTCAGTGGTGACCTTCGACGGTCGTGGACTTTGACGTAAGCGCGGCATGCCAAAGTGCAAGGATTTCATGGCATGTGTGGAATGCCTTGGCCTTGGTTTGATGGCTTGGCATGCCAGGTTGCAAGCGTTGCTTGGCATGTGCCAATGGCGCGTGTGGCGGCTTTGGCCTTGGTTTGCACGGTTGGCATGCCAGGTTGCAAGCGTTGCTTGGGATGTGCCAATGGCGCGTGTGACGGCTTTGGCCTTGGTTTGAACGGCTTGGCATGCCAGATTGCAAGCGATGTTTGGAATGTGCCAATGGCGCGTGTGGAGGCTTTGGCCTTGGTTTGGACGACTTCGCATGCCAGGTTGCAAGCGTTGCTTGGCATGTGCCAATGGCGCGTGTGGCGGCTTTGGCCTTGGTTTGCACGGCTTGGAATGCCAGGTTGCAAGCGTTGCTTGGCATGTGTCAATGGCACGTGTGGCGTCTTTGGCCTTGGGTTGCACGACTTTGGCATGCCATGTTGCAAGCGTTGCTTGGCATGTGCCAATGGCGCGTGTGGGGTCTTTGGCCTTGGTTTGCACAGCTTGGCATGCCAGGTTCCAGCGTTGCTTGGCATGTGACAATGGCGCGTGTGGCGGCTTTGGCCTTGGGTAGCACGGCTTTCGCATGCCAGGTTGCAAGCGTTGCTTGGCATGTGCCAATGGCGCCTGTGGCGGCTTTGGCCTTGGTTTGCACGGCTTGGCATGCCAGGTTGCAAGCGTTTCTTGGCATGTGCCAATGGCGCGTGTGGCGGCTTTGGCCTTGGTTTGAATGGCATGGCATGCCAGATTGCAAGCGTTGCTTGGCATGTGCCAATGGCGTGTGTGGCGGCTTTGGCCTTGGTTTGCACGGCTTCGCATGCCAGGTTGCAAGCGTTGCTTGGCATTTGCCAATGGCGCGTGTGGCGGCTTTGGCCTTGGTTTGCACGGCTTGGCATGCCAGGTTGCAACCGTTGCTTGGCATGTGCCAATGGCACGTGTGGCGGCTTTGGCCTTGGGTTGCACGACTTTGGCATGCCATGTTGCAAGCGTTGCTTGGCATGTGACAATGGCGCGTGTGGCGTCTTTGGCCTTGGTTTCACAGCTTGGCATGCCAGGTTGCAAGCGTTGCTTGGCATGTGCCAATGGCACGTGTGGAAGCTTTGTCCTTGGTTTGCACGGCTTGGAATGCCAGGTTGCAAGCATTGCTTGGCATGTGCCAATGGCGCGTGTGGCAGCTTTGGCCTTGGTTTGCACGGCTTGGCATGCCAGGTTGGAAGCGTTGTTTGGCATGTGCCAATGGCGCATGTGGAGGCTTTAGCCTTGGTTTGCACGGCTTGGCATGCCAGGTTGCAACCGTTTCTTGGCATGTGCCAATGGCGCCTGTGGCAAGCCGGCCAAGGTTGGCGCTGGTATGTGCGCTTGGCACGTGTGGCGGAGCCAACCAAGGCTTGGCGCTGGGCTTTCCGCGTTTTGGCGCAATGGGAGCGCCGTATGTGTGCTTGGCACATGTGACATGTTGGCATGCTGCTGGCGCGGTGGTGCGGCTGGCATGTTTGGCATGTTGCTGGCACGGTAGTGCGGCCGGAATGATTGGCATGGTGCTGGCACGGTAGTGCGGCTGGCATGAGTGGCATGCTGCTGGAACGGTAGTGCGGCTGGCATGATAGGCATGTTGCTGGAACGGTAGTGCGGGATTTAGGGTTTGGTGTATCGAAACCCTAATTTAGCGTTAAAAAAGGTACCTCGGCAATTCTTGCGTGAGCGCGTTAAATTATTTACTAAATGCGCTAAAGGCCTTAGTGACGTCATGTTAGGTGCGGGGTTTTACGGTTTTACCCCTTGTCCTAAAACCACCATCAACATTAAGTCCCCTACTTAGCTTGGAACAGGGGCCTTGTTGCGAGGTAAGCATAAGATGGTGACATACGAGGATAGAACTGAGACAGTATGTCATGAAAGAGATCCGAAGAGATTTGTCTGACCTTTTTCGAGACGTAAGCAGAATCCGTAATCTTTGCATCTGGTAGCTTTGCACAAATCCCAGTATGACTAGGTGTCTTTGGGGCTAGGTTTTGGAACGCGAGGCGGAGATGCTAGCATAGACTTGGTGTGAAAGGGACTTTTCGGCATCAATGAGCTTGGAATGGGCGTGGGCCGCTTGACAGAACATAGCGTTGGCAAGGGGAAGCGCTGATTGGCAAGGATGGTGCGGTTGGCTTGGCATGCGGGGCCATGCATGGCATGGTCGGCTCGGAGAGGTGAAGTATGGCGGACGGCTTGGCGTGTGGGGCTTAGGAAAGGCGCGGACGGTTTTGGCATGGTCTTTTGTGGGACCGGTTTCTTCTTTTCCTTTATTAGCTCAAATAGGAAATTCTTTCCTTGTTCAGACTCCCAAGTATCACACATATAAATAGGGGCCGGCCTCTCCTTTTTTCTTTCACGCCTCTTTATTCCAGCCGTGTGGTAGTAGTAAAGCGAAACGGACAAGCGGATTCCTGGTACGTCTTCCAACACTTCTTTTTCCCATGTTTTTTTTTCGTAGGTGAAAGCCCTAGCTGTAGGCGTACCTTTTGATGAACTTGTAGAAATATTTTTATTCTGATTTGGTATGAATCCCAGCCGTACGTATGCTTCGTACAAATTTGTAGTAGAGTTTAAGCGTGGATGCTCTAGTGATGTCGGCCACCTCAATCATTGTGCGGAGTAGATGCGCATGAGCATTTTTATTCTCCTCCCATGAAAACTAACATTTAGAGTTTCCCTTTTTATGGTACGGCCATGTGCGTGGTTCTTTTTAGTGGGGTGTGCCCATTCGGCTAGGTGCAAACTCTCCGATGTGTGAAGTATTGGTGCAGAGTCTGTCAACCCTCATTCCTTTTGTATGCGTAAAACGACCTTGAAAATTTCCTCTGGTACATCTCTCTTGCGTATGATGAAATAATTTCCATGTCCTTTCCGTAACAATCCCCCTCTTTTTTGTTTTACTGCAGTTATCTCGGAGGTGAAAACAATGTAAGAGAATTTTGTTAGGATGTCAACAATTTTTTCCGTGCCGAGGGATGTGGGTAACTCCAATCCAAACATAGATGATGATTTCTTCACAACATCTGCTACAATCAGAAGAAACCATCCCAAGTATGTGTCGATTCTCCTAACCGGTTCGGAAAGTGAAGGAGGGGCCCGGTCGGTTCGTCCGGGAAGTGTAATAAGGTTTTGTATCCAGAGAAAGGAGTATCGTCCTTGAGAAATGGATGCGTTTCATGTTAAGCCAGGAATGTGTAAAGGCCACCTTGACCAAAGGCGCAGATTGTTGACGCCGTCGCGGCTTCCGCAGTTCTTCAGATTAGGAAATATATTCCAGGCTTGGTTGTTTTCATTTCCAGATGGTGCCCAGACACTCATACGGCTATAGGCAGATGGGGTGAAATGACTATTTCCTTGGAGAGTGTGGCCGTCTTGCTGAACCTTCCCGTATTAGGTAGTCTCGATATCAAGTTGTCTGCAGATGAAGAAGAAATGCACGCCGTTCTGGTTGCGAAATCAACGGGATTTATTCGTAAAGAAAACGAGACGGGAGGTTTCTATGGCTGGTCGGTGTCCCAGTGGTTTCCGGATGAGTTGGAGCCGAATCAGAAGAATAGTCCTCTCCATGTTGCAGCGTTTTTGGTTCTTTGGTTATCCAGAGATATTTTCGAAGACAGCTCGGGAAAGAAGGAGATAAGACAGGAACTTATCAAATTTGCCATGAAGCTGGCGAAAGGTGTCGTCCTCCCTGTCGGTTGCCTGTTTCTTGGTTCTCTGTACACGCACTTGGATCAGCTGGTTTCGGATATGCGCGTTTCAAATGGTTACATGAAAGTGGATTCGTATATTCATGCCGCTTTTCTTCAATCTTGGATGTGGGATCATTTCTTTAGGTATGCTCCAAAAACGTTGGCAGTACTCCCTGAGCTTTGGGGTGGTTCTAGGATACTGCGTTGGTCGAATAGGCGTCCAAGGGTTGGTTCGAACCTGGTTAGCTTCCTCGATAATTCGCATGCGGTTAATTTTCGTCTATGGGATCAGTTCCATGAGTCTATAGCGCAGATCAGTACTTTTACTCCCGCTCCAGGCATGTCTTTATCTTCTGATAAAGCGAATGTGAGTGTTGGAGAGATAACATTTATGCGAAGCTGTGCCCCTGGTCACATGCCATCTTTCTTTCAAGGATCTTGGAAAACGGTCTCTTACAACATTGATAGGGCGGCTCGGCATATGGGTTTCGATCAAGGGGTCCCACGCGTTCGTCAGCCGGTTGTCCCATAGGCTTCGTGGCTAACTGTTCTCGATGTTACAAAAATAAGAACCTTAACTACAGTTTCGAAACAAAATAAAATAAAATTATTTAAAAACTCTTCTTCTTCACTCCTTTTGGATTTCTCTTTTCTTTCCTTTTTGGGCTTTCCCTTTCTTTTCATCACTTTCTCCCCTTTTCTTTAGCTTAGCTCCAAATCTGAAAGCAAACAAAAACACCAAAACGCGTAAAAAAGAACAAATAAAATAAAACCTAAAAACAAATCTATAAACAAATCCGCGTCGGCGGCGCCAAAAATTGATCGAATTTTTATAGTGGTAAGTAGAGTTGTCGTTCACTCGGACTTTGTTGGATTGATTTTAAGTTTTAATAAACGAAAATAAGGAAAACATATATAAATATTGTGACGGGATGAAGAGATGACTGGGACTCCGGATGCCACCAATTCTCACTTTCATGCGATTCAACTATTAATTCTGGACAATTAAAGCTCATAAAATAACAAACATCGACTCTAAATCTTTGCCAAGGTAGATTTTATAAAGAATTATATGTAATTCACAAGCATGACGCATCTAAAGTACCTAAGACTAAGCATGCGACAACAAACGAAATCACAAATAATCAAGAAAAATCATAAATCAATTATAATAGTGCAAATAGTCATAAAGGAATTAAATAGAATTACCACATGGGTGAAAAACAACTTCCTCCACTGTCCCAGTGTTGGGTTTAGCTCCTCATGCTCAAAACACACTCAAAATATAGATTCATTGCTCGAAAGGTGTTTGCAAGAGTAAAGAGTAAAATCAGTGTGTTTGTAACAGATATAACTATTACAGAACCCACTGTTATAGAGAAACGCTAACAGACTGTTGCGAACTCGAAATAATTGTTACAAAGTTGTTGGATTTGAATGTATAGGCAACGGTTTCTACGACTGTCTAAATATGTTGTTTTGTGTTTTTCCTCTTCTTCTTCGCCTGAAAGTGCAGAACTCGTCTGCAACTTCTTCTACGGACCAGAACTTCACCCCTAACTCTCCATCCTCTTCTACCCAAAATCCCTTCTTTTATACTCGACAGGACCGAGATATTCCCGAGTGAATGCGAATAATCCTGCAATAATTATGTTTATCTTCCACGGTGTGTTGTGAGAATAATTTTCCTTCTTTAGCTCCATCATGTGTCTGCATGGTTGCAAATTCACTCCTACACGCTTCTGTTGACCACAACAGCTCGTTCTCATATAAAAACGGAAAGAAAATTTCACCAACTCTGCTCGGGATTAATGGAGAGTATCTTCTCATCACGTACTCCCTGTTTTCTTCTCCCCAATGATGTGGCCCAAATTTACCGGTTCTGATGGGATTACCAGTCTTGTCTGAGTGTAACAACCCTTATCCAACTTATTGCAGCGATTTAATTTCTCCAGGAACCTCCGAAACCGAATTAGAAAATATCGCAGATGAAATATATTTGAACCAAGTTTTTCCCGCCTTTTCCTGTTTCGCTTCAAATCAAACATCTAGCACAGTCCAGCCCAAGTTGATCGAATATAACACTCATACATGGCCTGTTTTGGCTTGACAAATCAACTCCAAAAGAATCAGCGATTGAGTCTCTTTCTTGCATGCGTAAAACTCCAACCTAATCTGCAGCCAGTTTTTCCCGCCAAAATTCAGTTTTGAAATGTTGAAGATGAAGTGCCCTGATCAAAAACATGGGCGCCTTTAACAGCTGGGTGCCTGGGGCCCTTATCCAAAGTGAGGGTGCCTTTAAAAAATGTCCTCCGGGGTGCTCTGAGCAACTTTTCGAGCCGAATTTTCCAAAAATATTTATTTCCTAAAAATACATAAAAACACAATATTAGTACAAAAATCGAGTTCCAACAAAACAAACATTGAGGAAAATTTAGACACAAAAATGTGTCTATCAAATACCCCTAAACTTATTATTTGCTAGTCCTCGAGCAAACCTAATCTAGAAAATAAAATCCTAACTCACTAGGTGGCTCTAGTGACCGAGTTAATCTCAGGAGGGTTTACCAGAGGTGTACCCACAAAACCATGACTTCTAATTGGTCACAAGTATCCAAAGAGCTATGAGGACATACATATTCTCAACCTATCTCCAAGTAACTAGAATGCCAGAGAAATTAAATGTGTCAGCTCTAAAGCTGACTGAAGAAAAGGGGAGACACATCCGCAACACTGCTAGATAAAGAGATATCCTCTACACAGCTAGATAAACATTGTAAGATGCGTCCGCTGCTTTACAGCTGGATAAGATTAGGAGAGAGATAAAGATGAGAGGTACATCTTCTATACAGCTGGACTAATTACGTGTGATGAGTTAAACCAGTGCTAGAAAGACCTTGTGTCAGATTGAAAGCGGACTAACAAAGCAACCAAATGTATCTTTCTTCGACTCTCTCATAGTGCTTAGTAGAAACAACGTCTTCTCCGGTCTTCAACTGTTGATGATAAACTATCGAACCTCATAGAACCTTGACAATTTAACTCTTCTCTTCGATTTCTTGCTTGACTTAAAAATTTCTACTTCCTTATGGCATTATTGAAAAACGAACGTAATGATGACTTTTTTTTTTCATTTTTCATTTTTTTTTCTATTTTTTTTTTTGACACAAAA